>NC_054544.1:37361530-37374030 GCF_017654505.1 Polyodon spathula
ACAAATAAAATGTGCATGAGTTATAAGCTCTTGCAGTGTCATATATATATATAATATAATATATATGATATATATATATATATATATATATATATATATATATATATGGATTGTAGCATAACAGGAAAGCATAATTAATTAGACTTCAGAATCTGTATCATCTGATCCAAAACTAACAAACTCCACAGCTTCATTATGTGAACCGAAGATAACCCTAACCCTAACTCTGAATCATTCAACGCACAGAACAACTACTTCTAGGCAGTTTTTTTTCTATTCACGTGAGCCACCATATTTTATTTCTACTCGAGCATTATTTGGTGAAAATTTTCATCAAAGACTTTCATCTAAAAAGTTGGGGTGGAGTGATCTTTCAAACAGGGACGTTAACTCAGCAGACTCCGATACATATTATCAGTATGCAGTGAAAATAAGAATATATTATTGGTTGTGCCGGAAGAATGCTGGGTATAAGTCTAAGATATCAGGCAGATGCTGGTGTACTTTGTTAATGTAAAAATATTACTGTAAATATTGTTTTGTGGTGGTTGGCAGGGATGGGGTTAATTTCCTATCCCTGTCAAAATACATGTGAGAATTTGGCTGGAGCTGATTGAATAATTGATAATTAGGCTCCAGCCATATGCTGTAAAAAAGAGAGAAAATCCTTTGTTTGGCGGAGGGAATTTGGGAGCGAAGAGGTTTTGTTATTCCATGTTATGCGTAAGATGCAGTGAAGGCTCTGCCCAGCCTGAACAGTTCTGTTTTAAACCTTTTATTTTGGCCCTTGAGCTGGTTATTTTTGTTTCTGATTATTGTGTTTGTGACTTGTTTTTGTTAAACCTTTTATTTTGCTCTGTGAGCAGTATTTTGTTCAACTTTTTGATATATTTTTGTTGATTAAACTGCGCAGCCATGCTTACGCTGCAGCTTCCTTGTCTCTGAGTCTCCTTGCCTGCGGATACCACCTGGGCCTGCAATGCTATCATGTCACAGTTACTTAGAAAGTTAATATTTAGGGAGGCAATTCATCAATTCATCTTTACTAAGTCTGAAGACTCTGTGATGTGACAATCTCCTATAGCCTGAAAATAATGCCTCACAGTATCTCTAACTATAACAAGTCTTACCATTTTGAGGGCTAAGTCAGTCAAATATATATGATCAGACAGTAGACGTAGTGTTTCGTCTGCTTAATGGACATACAATCTGAGACTTAAGGAGCCTTCCAAAAAAGCTTGCACCCTTTAATTCAGATTAACTTTTAGATGTTCCAGTTGTTTAATATAATCAGTAACCTCTAGCTACAATTATATTCCTCTACATTTCATTTAATTCTATACTTTAAAATGGTAAAAAGCTTAATATTACAGAAGCAGAGCCCCCCTCCCCCCTCCCAAAAAAGAAAAAAAAAAGATACTTTATAACCCAACAGTCTGTCTTCTCTTATCTTCCAAATTTGAAACTGGAAAAGGGGAGGGGGTTTGGAGGGGTAATAAAATGTGTATAAATTACAAGCAGTGTCAATAAGACTGGTTTTAACTAAGGAGAGTTAACTGTCAATTATGATGTTTCCAGCTGCTTTTTTATTCCTTTATAGCCATCACTTCATTGTGGACTTCAGCAGAAAATTCATCATTGTCTTTGAAATATGCAGGGTAAAAAATAAAAATGTGCAGGTCCCTCAACAGAGGCTCACAGTCTTAAATAGAAAGTTCCAGTACCTCTGGGGGCATGCAGTATGCGGTGCCAAATAAGAGATGGCTACAAGCAATTTGTGATAGATTTGTGTTCGCGATTTGTAGAACACACTGGTCTTTTAGTCCGGAAATTAGTTTTCAAAGGATGTAGATGGGTGATTGTTATTAACTGGGTTTGAAGTCGTACCACTACTTTTTGTTATTGTTGTTGTTGTTGAGCATGCTGTTTGAGAGAATTCAACAATAATATAGCACTTTGTCTTTTCCCTTTGGTGCTCCCCACTTTCACCCTGCAGAGTGTTTTTAAAGAATGAATTAAAAAAAAAATATATATATATATATATATATATATATATATATATATATATATATATATATATATTTTTTTTTTTTTTTATGACCTTTTTTTTTTTTAGTCTGGTAACAATAATTCATTAAGTACCAGTCATAAAGAACACTATGTAACACTTTGATCTTACACCCCTTTAAGTGCCAAATTGTAGGAGCTTCAGGCACAATGTAGGTTGCATATTTTATTACAAGGAAAGCTTTACAATATCACATGGGATGTTGACTTTCAATCCACACCCACTGTAGTGCTTCAGTACTGGCGCAGCATTACACTCAGGCAGTTAAGACGGTTCAGTGCCGTCTCTAAACCATGAGGTGGTTCAGAGATGGCATAAAATATGACAGCTCTGTAGGCAATTCACGTAGATCAAAATGCTGCATTACTGCCAGTTATGAGCTGTGATAACTCGTCTATGTGAAAAGGGTATCAGTGTCAATATTCAGCCGTGTTTGATCAGTACAGTCTGCTAGAGAGAGACACTTATAAACTGAAGTTCCCTTTCAAATCGAAGACAACCACCAAAACATTACTTATGGGATATGCCTCCTAGTGGCACTCTGAGCTGTTTGTGTCAGATCTGCCGATATGCACCTTCCTGGGGTGACGTCCTTGGTCCCGTCTACTGAGGGGTTAAAACCGTCAGCCCGCGGAAGCCATTTCTATCTTGCCTCTCAAGACGGTACGGTAAGACCTCTATAGCTTTTCTGAGTCGACTGCAGTTCCCCTGCATTTGTGCTGAAAGCTGGCTTGCTGCTTTCATGGAATCAACGTCTCCAAATCAAAGCCTATTTTCCTTTCTCCTTTCTTCAGCAGCCTGTTTGCTTGCATTGCAGGCTGCATTTTGTTACTCTGTGTTGGATGTGAGCGACTGGCTGTTCAGGGAGTGTGTGTGTTGTCTTTTCTAACCTACACTCTTGGGGAGAACGCTAGGCTTTACTGTACCCCCGCTGTTGAGCGATTCCGTCGGCTGCCGTGTGTGCAGTTGGACAAAATAAAAGTATTATTGTTATTCTTACGAGCTGTTGTTGAGCCGTAACCCCGCTTTGCCTGTGTTGCGCTGTGGATAGCTGCAGTGCAGTTTTAAAAAACAACAGCCAGTCAGCTGTGTTTATCCTCCATCGGGGTTGTGTAGACCTCTCCAGCTGCTTCGGCCCGCTCATCCACAACCCACCAACAACAACGTGTATTCTCCTCCAGTTTTGCAGTTTCTTTTCAGCTTGCCCACCGCGGCTTTAGCCTGTGTGTCTCCTTGGTGTATGCTGCGCGCTGACCAGATGTGTGACTACATGCGGTTAGGGTAGGCACCGCTGCTTTAGCTGTCTCCTGGTGCTTCGGTACCTCGGTGCACGCTCAGCCCTTGGTATTTCAGTGCACACAGTACTCGGTGCACATGGTGCTCCGCTGGGTGACCTGAGGCAGCACTTAATGGCCACAGTGGCAGCAGGCAACTGGCCCTTCCCGCAAGCTAGGGGGAATGCAGGGTGTGGGCTTGCAGCCTCAGACCCATCCGTTCACCTCGCACCAGCTACAATATCGGCGTGCTTGCACCTCGGACACCTGCACAACGGTTACGTGCTACAGTTCCTCTTGGGGCCACCTCCCTTTAGAGGGGTCACGAATACATCCGTGACAGACCCTCTTCAGGTCTCGGTAATTCAGAAAGAAGTGGCCACCTTGTTGTGCAAATGAGCCATTCATCTCATAGACCCCACCTACTACAAAGAGGGGTTCTACTCGAGATATTTTCTGGTACCCAAGAAGGATGCTGGCTTTCACCCCATCCTAGACTGGAGACTCTTCAATGAGTTTTTGAAGGAGAGGAGGTTCCAAATGCTGACTCACCGTTACATTCTCTAGTCCATCTGGTTGGGTGACTGGTTCACCACCATGGACTTTTGGTATGTGTACTTTCACGTTCCCATTTGTCCAGAGCACAGGAAGTACCTCCGCTTCACTTTTCAGAAGTGTTTGAGTTTTCCGTGCTGCCGTTTGGCCTCTCATTAGCTCCTTGTACGTTTACAAAGTGTGTGGACGCTATCCTGGCCCCCTTGCAGTTGCAGGGGATCAGAGTATTAAACTATCTCGACGACTTGTTGATTCGGTCCCAGTCGCGAGAGGGAGCAGTGACCCACACAGTTGGCAGAGCATCTGGTGAGGCTGGGTCTCACCGTCAACGACGCAAAGAGTCAGCTTACACCGACGCAGTGCACAACGTACCTGGGGCTCCAGCTGGACTTCAGAATGGTGCGCGCATACCTGACAGACAACGGGGTAGCAGCTATTCGAGGTTGCCTCTCCCTTTTTCAGCAGGGATCGGAGGTTACCTTGATGTTGTGTGATGGCCGCAGCTGTATCAGCCATCAAGCTGGGTTTACTATGCATGCTCCCGCTGCAAGTATGGTTTAAAGCATTTCACTTGCATCCGAAACACAACAGACAGCGTTGGCTGACAGTGTCTTACTTGTGCTTGGCAGCCCTACGCTGGTGGAAAACGACCTCTCACCTACGCAAAGGTGTGTGGAATGGAGTAGTGTTGAACTGTCAAGTAGTGACGATGGACGCCTCCAACTTGGGTTGGGGGGAAGTCTGGGAAGGCAGTGGAGATCGCAGCACCTGGTCCGACCATTGGACATCCCTGCACATACACATACTGGAGTTGAAGGCCATTTTACTTGCCTTCTAGCACTTTGTCCCAGTGCTGCAAGGGACACATGTGTTGATCCGGACAGACAACCCAGCAGTGGTGGTGTATATCAACAGCTAGGGTGGCCTACGGTCCCTGGGTTGCATTGCATTGCCTTTCCAGCTTTTGACGTAGGCTCAAAGGAATCTGCTGTTCCTGTGGGCAGTGCAACTTCGTGGAGTGGTGAAATGGGCAGTGGACCTCCTTTCCAGAGGTCTCTTAGAGTGGTGGCTACACCCTCAGGTGGTGGAGCGCATTTGGAAACAATTCGGGAAGGCGCAGGTCGATCTCTTCCCCTCAGCAGAGATGACACACTGTGGTACACCCTATCTGATGCGTCATGGATAAGTTGCAGAAGGCTAAGGCAGACTCCACTATGTTGTTATACGCTGTGAAATGATTGCACCTCACCACGGTTTGTTGCCCTTTCAAAACCAGGACCCAGGACACAGAAATTGCGCGCTATTTTTTTAATGCACAAAATAACAAACAGAAACAAACACCTAGCTCTACCAGAGCACTAACTACACACAAACAGGAACCTAACTAAAACAGGACAGCTAAGCTGTTTACCTGCAAGACCAAAACACGTTCACACAAAAAAGGCTTTTACACATTACCTTTAGTTACAGTTGAATTCACCAACAACCGGGCTCCAAACACACCAGCAGCCCTGAACACACTGGCTGCTTCCTCTAAATAACCTGCACCTGGCTCTAATTTACAATGAACAGCAGGTGCAGGGGATAACTAATGTTTAAACAATTAACACAAAAGATATCTCTACATTCTCACGTGTTTCTTTTTTTTTTCTTTTCTCTAGCAGGGAGGAAATTAACCCTCTCCCTGCTCACAACGACTATAACTGGAGATATTTTCAGAACTGGTGTCTGACTAAGGGTCATGACCCAGTCTCCTGCCCTCTGCCAATTATCTTGCAGTTTCTGCAGGAACTGTTCAATGCTGATAGGTCACCTTCTGTAGTGAAGGTGTACTTGGTGGCTATTTCTGCGTGACATGCCCCCGTAGACTTTTTTGGAAACCTGGTTTCTTAAAGGCGCTCGTTGGTTATGCCCTCCCAGAAGGGTTGTTCTCCCTGAATGGAGCCTTGATATTGTACTGGAAGCTCTCACGAAGGCCCTGTTTGAGCCCATACACTCCACAGATTTGAAGTATCTGGCTATGAAGATGGCTTTCCTCTTGGCAATCACCTCTGCGAAGCGAGTCATTGAGCTATCTCTGCACAGCTCCTGTATGCGTATTTGGGACAATGGTAGCAGGGTGTCACTGTGTACAAATCCTGCTTTCCTCTCTAATGTGATCACAGCCTTCCACGTGAACCAGTGTGTGGAACTGGAGTCTTTCAATCCACCTCCGTTTACTTTAGAGGAGAATAGGAGAATTAATTTTCTCTGCCAGGTCCGGGCATTGAGGTGTTACGTGGATAGAACAAGAGCCCTATGTTATTCTGACCAGCTCTTTGTCTGTCACGGGATACAGACCCTAGGACAGCCCCTCTCCTAGCAGTGACTGTCACACTGGATTGTGGACACAGTCTTGACTACATATGATCATGCTGGCTTGCTCCATGCATTCCACCAGAGGATTGGCTACATCTTGGGCCCTCTTCAGAGTGCCTTGCTGTCAGATATCTGTAATGCAGATAGCTGGGTTACGCAGCATACTTTCTCCAGATTCTATCGCCTTAATGTGATAGATTTTTCCTTGCCTTCATTAGGCACGAGGGTCCTTGGAGTTGCATGTTCGCACCGCTAACCTTGGGTTCTGATGTGTCCCTGTGACAGAAATATAATGAGTTCTGGCTGGAAATTTCCTGACGTGTGAAGGCGCTAAGTAGCGAAAGGGGAAGTCTTTGGAAGGGTTGGCCTGACAGTTCATTTCCTGGGTCGGGAAGTCGGTCAGCCTGGAAGAAGGTGAGACTCCGTTGCAGGAACATATTGACCCGGAAGGTAAACAATGTAGCAGCTGTAAGCAATAGAGACAGCTGCAATCGCTTACCAAGGGGTCATGTGTAATAGCATAAAGGAGCCGGAGAATCGTAAACCTTTTCCTTCACTTGGTTCAAATTGAGAGGAACTGGAAGGACCGTGAGAGTTCCCAAAAATATAAAAAGAATATTCGTGAGTGTTTTGTTTGTTTGTTTTGTCTGTTAGTAACTTCTTTGTTTGTGAACCCCCAGACAGCTAACACATATCTGGAGCTGTCGCCTTGGGCCAGCACATAAACAGCATCAACACTGCCCTACAAAGTCACTGAAATTAAATTGTTATTGCCCACCTCGTGCACTATTGCACACACCTGGACTGGTGATCGTAGCAAATATTGTGGGGCGGATAAACGTGTGCTTATTGTTTGGACTGCAATCCCTGTTTTTCTGTTCTCCGGGTTTTACACATTGCTGTGTAGAACCGGAGGTTATTATTTGGTCGCCAGACCAGGAATACAAAATAAAGCACCCTTTTTCCAAAACGGATTAGAGTTTCCTTCTGTGTGATTATTCCTGCACTGTATCACCTCTGCACCTGTTCATAATCAGCAGCCACTCTGCCACAGTCCCTCATATGCTGCTGTTCCTTTTGGCTCTGGTATACTTTCCCATAAGTAATGTCGTTGGTGGTCGTCTTCGAATTGAAAGTTTTAACAGTTTTAACCCTTCGGTAGGCGGGACCGAAGATGTCACCCCAGGAAGGGGCCTATTGGCAGCTCCTATGTAAAGAGCTCAGTAAGTAGGAAGACATATCCCATAAGTAATGTTTTGGTGGTCATCTTCTCTTTCAGGGAACCAGGGTTACGGTAAGTAACATAATGTTTGTTTCCTCTAAGTTTTGCAGGCTCCTCGGTTTCTTTTGTATTCAATAATGCTATTCACACCCGAATAAGTATTTGACACATGTACTATCAAATTGGCTTGTTGCAGTCAGACATGTCTGAGACACTGTAGCAATTTGTTTTTGAATTTGGCCTTGTCTACAATATGTGCAGTGTAATAAAAAATGTAAATGCTGCAATAAATCTTACACTTTCTGAATACAAAATAATTAATTGATCCAGAAAAAAAAAAAAAAAAAAAAAAAAAAACTTCAGGCTTTCTAAATCAGTGATTTAAGCCCTGCTTTTAGATGCAAGTCACTGTCAACTGGGATATGGGGTACTGGGGAAGGCAGTATTTATGTATCATTTATAGAATATACAGTATATACAGAATTGCCCATCCAATTGTAATGACATTTGGTTATTGAGAATATAACAATTTGTTAAATGAAAAGAATACAGTTGAATCACTCACTTGTAATGTGTGTAATACGTTGTCAATAAGCGACTAGATTCTTGATCTTCAGGATTTCTCTGCGCCGTTTTTGTCCCTCTCAACCTCATTACCCACTTTACCAATCTGTCAACCACATTTTTGGATGGTAAATCTATATAATTATAATATTCCATGTTCGGAGTGGTTTATATTGCTATAGCAAGGTGATCAATAAGCAATGCAATATTATCGTTTCTTTATTTCCATTAGTGCAGTATCGGCACTGTTTTTAAAAAATGTATTTTTGGACAATTTTTTCTTGTTTAAATTTTTAATAAGCATCTGTCAACTTGGGAAGGGAGATCACAATAGATTGAGAAAGGAAGAGTTACAGAAAACAAAAAACAAAACTGTAATAGCATACTACCAGTAGGGAGACTCGGTGAACGCAGTAGCTAACTACATCGAGAGTAGCCTCCTTCTTGGACTGTAATATTAACGCAGGACTAAATAAGACCACATTTTTGTACAGTAGTTCAAATTAACATTGCAGTTAAAATGTAAGGCGTAATTCATGCATACCCCATAAGTTATCATTAAAGTATGTCCTGTATTTATTGGAAGTACGTGTGACTTGAAGGTAATGTTGCATATAGTTAAGGCCCATAGGCCCATATGCATAAAAGATGGTGGTAATTTACAACCATTGAAATAAATTACATATTTATAGTGCTTGGTTTATTTTAAATGTAAATCATTGCGCTGAAATAACATTAGTGTATTCTCCATACACATTACATTAGCCAATGTAAAAATATAAATCTGCACATTAGGCATGCATACAGCTATGGGCAAAAGTTTTGCACCACCCTATAGAATGCGCACATTTTGCTTCATAAAGTCGAATGAAACCTGCTGAATAATGTTATGTTAATATATTGAATTACATACCGCTTTGTTGTTTTCCATATACTCAGCAAAAACAACTTGACATTTTGAAATTTAACATGAAATCCTGTATTACTATTATGGCTTACAGTACACGTTTGCAATATCATTTTTTAGTTTCTTTGGTTACATAATTATTACAAAATTATGCTCATATTGGTTATTTTTTTTTAAATGATGTCTCAATCCTAGAATTCTAGGTGATGTCAATCTTTTGGCCATAGCTGTACAGAGTGTAGTAAAATCAAGTGAATAACCTAGCACACTTTCTTTTTACTTTGGCCTGTCGGCTAACGGTAACATAAATGCTGCAGCATTACACATATTGTACAATGCTAAAAATAAACAAAAAAAACCATGATGTTAAATTGAAACTAAACGATTTCAGCACATTTTACACAAAACAGATAATGTTGCCGCATTAACACATTATAAAAATATACAGTATCTTGCATATACTGCACACACATTACAGAAATATATCATTTATAAATGTACATAGAAAACTGTTCAGTGTACAGGTGGCTACAAGTAACACACCTACTACTTTTGTTTTGGCACGAGTCAAACTTTTTTTTCTTTGCAGTTGAACAATATTGTAGTCCACGATCAATCTCAGTTTGTTTAAACTCTGTAGAGTGTGTTTATATGCCATATTTTAATTATTGTCTTCATTGTAGTAGCTACTTGTATCTGTTGCTGAGTTTATTTTCATCCTGTCAGCATAATTTTTCTTTCTTTCTTGATGTGCAGTCCACACAAGCATACCAGAACCTGGCATTTTCTTAGAGCAGCGAATAAGCTACAAACGTGATTTATATGTTTCTTAAAGTTCATGGGGTATTGGCTGTAACTTTAAATACACACAACAATAACCTGACCCTAAAACTAAGGGTTAACTAACCCTACCCTGTGTGAGCTACCCTGTGTGAGCTACCCTGTGGGAGCTACCCTGTGGGAGCTACCCTATGGGAGTTACGCTGTGGGAGCCTTCGTTCTGCAGCTATGTACTTTTGCCTCCTGTCACCCAGTACTCACCACACTCACACACACACAGAGGTAGCCAGTGCACCTGGGCAAGACAGGGGGTGAGGTGATCATGTTTTTTACATCTGGTAAAGATCCTAGCAGCAGCATTTTGAACCAGCTGCAATTGGTTTGTGACACATGACGGAAGACCACCATAGAGAGAGTTGCAGTACTCTAGCCGAGAGGAGATGAATGCATGAGTATCTCTGCATCTGGGAGGGAAAGGTAGGGACGGACCTCTGAAATTTGGGCATCAAAGGAGAGGTTACTATCCAGAAGTACATCAAGGCTTCGTTAAGACACATCTCATTCTCCTTCTGGTCTGAGGCATGTGTTAATTATGATGCCGATAAGGGTCAGTTAATGGCACACTACAGATTTCTGAATGAAAAAATTGGCCTCTAAGGGCACGTTATTCTAACAGCATGAAGAGTGATATTTTTTGATGGTAAATGGCTTTTGTGCATCACCCGATGAAACACTGTGATGTCAACACTATTACTGGCACGACAAAGGAGACGGTTATTTTTATGCATATGAGCATGAGCACTGGTTAGTCCAAAAATCTTTCATAAGGTTATTGGAATCGTTAATGTTTAAAGCATTACACATTACAAATGTAAAATCTATAGTTTAATCTATGTTTAACCCATGTTCATCTTATCCTGTGTGCTGTAGCTGGGTGAATTTTTTTCCTAACTTTTACTGGCAAGAACTCATTGGTTAATAGAGCTGAGCAGTAGTTTCCATATTGTAAGAAAACATTCTCTCATCACAAAAACATTTTATTCTTGGACCCGACTGTGTAAAAAGGTTACTAAGACTCAAGGGATTTGTGGCATTAACCTAAATTTGTAGAGCCTCGCCGTGGCATATTCCAGCTTCACTTGTGAATGCGCCAAGCAAGGAATACCATTAGCAGAGTAGTGATGTCATTAATTTGGCTGCTCCTCTGTCAAGCTGGGTTCATTACACAGTGCTGCAGTCCACAGCCATTGTATGACTGAAGAGAGAATTTAAAATATGCCTGCCATCAGTTTTAAATATTGAGGATCCTAGACATTGAAGGTGGGAACACTAACACATCCTTCATTTTTTTTTTCTTGTAACGCTGTTGTACTGTCTTGCGCTATATTTGAACTATTATATCATGTTTTATTTATTACTGTTACTGTTGAAACTCTTTCCACTTATTAGTTTCCTGACCACACATGCAGAACTTAATAGAAACTATTGGACTGGAAATAAATGGTTATGAAAGTGTTTTAAAATCCTCATTAGCATTTGCATATGCTTGCTCAAGGAAAGGCTATATGTCATTGTAAATTATTAAGGTAAATAACTTTTATATGTGGACCTGTGTGGAAAGTGTAGTCATGTTTTAAATCTTAAGAGTATTATTGTTTTGTTTTTTTCTACTTCTCGTATCTGTTACTATAAGCTTCGTAATGATGTTCATTTGAAAAATACAAGGAAGGTGAAGATTTGGTAGCATACATAGTAAATTGTAGGTGGAAGGGCAGAGGAGAGGGTGATTTTCAGCATGTTGAAAATCTCAGAAAACCAAAAATTATGCATTTGTAGATGCCTTTAAGTTGAGCAAAACAAGATATGACATGACAAGATATTGCCTGTGGCATTTGAGAGCACTTTTCAATGTGGAGAGCAATAAGAAGTCATGTGGCATTGATATCACCAGACGGGTAAGTCATGATCAGCAGTATTTCACCACACACATGCCTCTGCAGTTTCAAGTCAAATGACTTCTAAGTATGATGTTCATGACAGAAATGTTTCAAACATGACTCACTTTAACGTGCTCCAAAGAGTGCACACTTGCCATTTTCCTAGTTCCCTGGGAAGTAAATGATCCATCAAGACATGCATAAACTGCTGTGCATTTAGTCAGCCAGCTGAGAATGTCAGTGGAACAAAACCATACTGGAAAATGACTGAGATTAACACAAGTAAAAATAAAAACCCCCCCCCACCACATTGTAAACAACTTTGTAGTTCCCCTGTACACCATTGGTACAAGTGAGCTAAAAATGAAGAAATGCAAAAAGTCAATGTGGTAAATATCCATGTGTTCTGTATTTCCCAGTCTGTGCACTTTGACGATCATTTTGGTATTGAATATACAGTCTATTCAGATCTTAAGAACAAACCCTTCCTCTGCGGTGCAGGAGCAAAAGCAGAATCCTGGAAAAAAAGTTTCCAGAAGAAAAGTCCAAACAGTCATCTACAGTATGTGATTGAGGTATTGATTGTTGCTATATTAATCTTTATTTTTATATAGCGCCTTTCATAGTGGACCACCATCACAAAGCGCTTTACAAGATATGAGACTAGGGTGTGTGAACTATGCATCAGCTGCAGAGTCACTTACAAGAACGTCTCGCCTGAAAGACAGAGCACAAGGAGGTTAAGTGGATTGCTCAGGGTCACACAGTGAGTCCGTGGGTGAGCTGGAATTTGAACGGGGTACCTCCTGGTTACAAGCCTGTTCCTTTAAGCACT
>NC_054544.1:37379030-37466530 GCF_017654505.1 Polyodon spathula
AGTACTGCATGTCATATATATTTAAAGGTAAATTATTGTATTTTAGCTTTTTAAGGAGTTTTCTTGATTGGGAAGGTCATTTAAATAATGTATACATTTATTATTTGCAATTATGAGTTGATTTAAAAGGTGGGTTTTCAATATATCCTACTTTCAAGAACTGCAGTGAAATTCAAGAAGTAAAATTCTGCTATATTAAATTTTATAGGAAACAACTAGAATCGATATCAGTGTTATCGACTGTTTATGTTTTTAAAAACAATCATAATGAAATGTATATATATATATATATATATATATATATATTATATATATATATATAATATATATATATATATATATATATATATACATACATACATACATACATACATACATACAACATACATACATACATACACTGAACAAAAATATAAACGCAACATGCAACAAGATTCTACTAAGTTACAGTCAATTAAAATAAATTCATTAGGCCATAATTAATGGATTTCACATGGCGGGGAATACAGATATGCATCTGTTGGTCACAGATACCTTAAAAAAAAAAAAAAAAAGGTAGGGGCGTGGATCAGAAAACCAGTCAATATCTGGTCTGACCACCAGTTGCCTCATGCAGCGCTACACATCTCTTTCGCATAGAGTTGATTAGGCTGTTGATTGTGGCCTGTTGAATGTGGAATGTTGTCCCACTTCTCTTCAATGGCTGTGTGAAGTTGCTGGATATTGGCGGGAACTGGAACATGCTATCGCACACGTCGATCCAGAGCATCCCAAACATGCTCAGTGGGTGACATGTCTGGTGAGTATGCAGGCCATGGAAGAACTGGGACATTTTCAGCTACCAGGAATTGTGTACAGATCCTTGCAACATGGGGCCGTGCATTATCATGCTGAAACATGAGGTGATGGCGGCAGATGAATGGCATGACAATGGACCTCAGGATCTTGTCACGGTATCTCTGTGCATTGCCATCGATAAAATGCAATTATGTTCGTTGTCATAGCTTATGCCTGCCCATACCATAACCCCACCGCCACCATGGGCCACTCTGTTCATAATGTTGACATCAGCAAACCGCTCGCCCACACGACACCATACACGCTGTCTGCCATCTGCCTGGTACAGTTGAAACTGGGATTCATCCATGAAGAGCACACTTCTCCAGCGTGTCAGTGGCCATCGAAGGTAAGCATTTGCCCACTGAAGTCAGGTCAAGACCCTGGTAAGGACGATGAGCACGCAGATGAGCTTCCCTGAGACGGTTTCTGACAGTTTGTGCAGAAATTCTTTGGTTGTGCAAACCGTTTCATCAGCTGTCAGAGTGGCTGGTCTAAGATGATCCCGCAGGTGAAGAAGCCGGATGTGAAGGTCTTGGGCTGTCATTGTTACACGTGGTCTGCGATTGTGAGGCCGGTTGGACGTACTGCCAAATTCTCTAAAACGACGTTGGAGACGGCTTATGGTAGAGAAATGAACATTCAATTCTCTGGCAACAGCTCTGGTGGACATTCCTGCAGTCAGCATGCCAATTGCAGGCTCCCTCAAAACTTGAGACATCTGTGGCATTGTGATGTGTGACAAAACTGCATGTTTTAGAGTGGCCTTTTATTGTCCCCAGCACAAGGTGCACCTGTGTAATGAATCAGCTTCTTGATAAGCCACACCTGTCAGGTGGATGGATTTGAGAGAAAAATTTGAGAGAAATAAGCTTTTTGTGCATATGGAAAATTTCTGGGATCTTTTATTTCAGCTCTTGAAACATGGGACCAACACTTTACATGTTGCATTTATATTTTTGTTCAGTGTGTCTGTGTGTGTGTGTGTGTGTGTGTGTGTATGTATATATATATATATATATATATATATATATATATATATATATATATATATATATATTATAGATATGGATTTGTGGTCCTCAATAACTTGTTTATTTTCGGTCTAATAGTCCCTAATCTTTCGACTGGGGTCTGAGAACAAACTGAGTCTTCAATACAACCTAAAATATATGAAATGTGGAAAATGTGTATTAATGACCGATCTTTACCTGTGTCGTCCGAAAGAAGGTAATTCAATGATAATAACTCAGAAAAAAGTAAAAAAAACATTCCTGTAAGGACATGTACTTTTAAAAAAAAAAAAAATAAAAAAAAAAAACTTTAGGGAATAAAATATACCTGCACTTGTGGTCTCCTGTGCACTATACAGTATATTGAATAGAAGTAATTTCTGTAGCCTGTGTGCTCTGCGTTTGTCACCTTGGAGGGCTGTTTACGGAAACAACACTGATACGTGACTAATGTGTAGAGTGTAAATAAACATGCCCTGTTTTTCAGCCAAGATACACAAGAACCTGTGAGCCACATTTAATATGTGTATAAGGTCCAACTCATACTGAATACGGGGCTATTCTTTTTGTTTAGACCTGAATTCCATACTGTACTTTGTCTGGCTTATTGACTTTGCTGCAGTAAGATACATTTTTAAAACCATATTGATTCACAAATAGACACAGTGATAAGAGTTCAGTAAGCACATTTAGAAAGACTAAGCATGGAGAAAAACCCCATGCAGTTGATGATAATTAAATTTAATGAAGCAGAATAAACCCAAGGCAGCGAAGGTGCAGTATTTTAACACCAGAGGCAAACTGATAAGAGAAGGCAGAAAGTTGCAACTGTCTCTACTGGAAATATCATTAGAAAGATATGTATGATACAAGTGTTCATATAATAAAGGACAGTCTCCTGCTAATATGGGTACATACATGTTATGATTGTATTTCATTTATTTTTTTTAAACCTTATTTGAACAGTAGTAATATATAAATAATCACAATAAGCCATGCTGTTGTTTTATGTGTGCAGTGTTGTAAAACTCAGACAAGGCCTATTCTCTTTCTGTTTTTTGTTACAGGTTATTCCAGTACAGTAGCTGACAAGGGAGTGATGTCAATCAATGGCGAAACAGGTTAGATAAGTCCAGATGAGTCAGGAAGCCACATATGCTAATCGCATAGATGAGAAAGCAGCTATAGGGTTACACTTCCAACCGTAGGGAAGACAGTACATGGGAACCAGTTTGATAACGGGTTCTGTTGACAGTTGTTTCAGACACAAAGGGATTGAGAAGCAGGGATTTTATACCAGCGCACCTCTACAAGGTACATTTTCACATAATAGTTTTTTTATTTTATTTTTGAAGCTGACCAAATTCTGCTTTTCAGCTGTGGCAAGCTTTTACAAATGTGTTTAGGTGGGACTTGTGGCACAACAGTGTGTGCTGTTCAAGCATGTCTACTGTCTGTTAATCACAAAGAATTTTGTCATCTTGAATTATGTTTTTGTCCTGTGGATTTTCTTTTTAATTCTGTCATTTGTTGGTGGTTAGGACACCCTTTATCTGGTAGTCAATGCTTCTTGTTTTACTACATTGTGCTTTTTACTGTATGAACCTCTAAGTCCGGTGTTACTGGAAGATTAGTATCATGTTAGCATGCTTGCATTAGCGCAGCAGGTGCAAACACCACAGCAGGGCCAGAGAACATAAAAAAGGCATGGAACTAGATATCATTCCCCCTTGTTTTTTCTCTAAATAAAACAAGACACCTTGTGTGTGCTTCAATCTGTGAAAGTGATAGAAGTGCTCGTCATGTCTCCCTGACATTTTATTTAGTCTTGTTGAATGAATGCACTTTAAAGCTCTGAGTTGGTGTTTTGTCTATTTTTAATATAACCGTGGGATACAAGTGGAAGTTAACAATATACGAAATTTAACACTGAGAAAAAGATAGTCTGTTTGGTTGATCATGTCGTCTGTCGTGAATTAGTTCCAGACTAGACTATGTTAGTGAAATTCTCTTTTTAAAATAATTGCTTAATCAATTTAAAGGCTAAAGATTCCTTTACAGTAATCAGTTCCACTGCACTTATGTATTGTCTTATGTGTGTTCTATAGATCTATTTATTTAGATCTCTAGTGGCCCCACACTTTCCTTTTTTTACTTGAAAGAATACAGTACTATGCCATGCATTACTGTGTGTCATAGTACATTTATTATTCACAATGGAACCCTAATTTCATGCCAGCCCTGCTACTGCAGAGTTTACTAAACAATGTAGTACGTAGAAGATTGCCTAGAGCCAAGTTTTCAGTTGCAATATTTATAATCTTTATCCTGAAATATTTTCCAGCAAAAAAAATATAAATATAATATATATATATATATATATATATATGGCGTTTTATCACTATATATATATAAGGGATATATTCCCTATTTCATATCTGCTGCTGACTGTAAAACCAGTCATTCGATCAACAGCAATTAGCTCAACCTCTGCTTCATGGATGAGGGGAATTCTGTTTTTGTACTGTTCAGATCTGAACGGCAAATTAATTATTTTTACTTCAGGTTATTCCAGATAGTAGGGTCTGATATTTTAAAGCTCTTTTGGCTCTGAGACAGAAATTTCAAAAGAAAATCAACAGCTATGATTTTTTACCCATCTTAAGTGCCACTATTATATTTCTTGATTTGGCAACATAACTAACAGATGTATTTTTCGTGTGGCAAAATATACATTCTTGTGAATAAAATGCCCTTAGAAATGTTTCCCAAAGTAATATAAAAATGTAATAAAGCATAGTGAATGCATGCTAAAGCATAGGTTTACATTGTGAAGCCCAGAGAGGTATGCTAAAGCATACTAAAAACATTGCAAACCATAGACATCTGGGAAATGCACAGTATAACCATGAGACAAGCATAGGAAAACTGCAAATGTACCTTGCAAATTTACTGTGGTAAACTTTTGTAAGGGTGGCCAGTTTGGAAAACGAATGCATTGTGTACACACACAATTACTAAGAGCTGGACAGATTACAAAGAGATAGGCTTCAACAGTATGCAGTGGGGTTCCGAAAAATATAGAGTTACACATCCCCACCCTGACAACTTTTTACACTTATAACTTTTCAAAGTTTGTTTCAAAGTTTTTTTTTTTTTTTTTTTTTTTTTTGTCTGCTCTAGTGCACTGATAGTGTAATGATTATTGCCCACATTGTCAACAGGTAGTGCAGCAATAACGAGCCATGATGTGGTACGGAACAGAAAAGACAGAGCACTTGTTATGTTTTGAGTTTTTTAATTGCTCTTCTGGCAGTGATTTAGAGGGCAGATCTCAAACCCCAGTGCACTAGAGCTGACATTTTGAAAAGAGCTTAGAAATAGAAGTTATAAGTGTAAAAAGGACGTGCTGTATTTTTCGGAACCCCACTACTTACCCTTTAACGAGATCCATAGGGCAAGTATTCATAATATCAATCAACGTGTACAACAAGCTTTTTAAAATAAATTACTATTCTTTATAATTAGATAGCTCTATTTGCCACTGTGTAAATACTTGCTTTACAACCATGTTTATTCTGTCATAATGAATTACAGATGCATTCTGTATTCGGGAACATATTAGAACAATTTGGTTCAATACTGGCTGGTACTTTACAAAGCTTGAGTTTCGTCCAACGTGTAATCTTTAGAATTGCATTTATTACCCTGCTGTGTTTACTTAATTCTTTTCAATGTATTTGAGACATTGTGGTGCTATATTGGTTTCTTTGCAGTGGGGGAAATATGGATGATCTCTGACAATGGTACTTACTGTTACTGTATGTAACATGCATCAGCTTTTTGATTTATCATAGTTTTTCATCCATAACTTCAGTTAAACTCAATCCTGCATTCTGAGATAAAACGTTCTGGCTGAAGTATTGGGCAAAATGTTGTTAGTTTTTTCCATTATAGTTTTTAACAATGTAGTTTCTGTGTAACTATGAAGACCTATAGAAATACATTGGCAATACAAGACCTTAGCTAGAACAAGTTCTGTATAGTACATTTTTTACTTTTATCTTGGGGCTAAAGGGCCTGAGTTTTGGACTGCTCAGTGACACAATTCTTTTGTCATTCAGCAGGAAATAAAAACTGTGACATTTGTGTGAGCCCAAGTCACACATTTAGCTGAAAACCTTGATATATAGATAGATAGATATAGATAGATAGATAGATAGTGTTAATTTGCCTTTTGTCATTGCTAGACTGATCTTGTTTGATGAAAAGAAAATCATTCTTTGCAGCAAAGAAATAAAACATTGGTTGTTGGTGTAGTGACTGCAAAGAAATGATGTTCCCTAATGTATAGTACGATACAATAAAATAGTATTTAGAAATGATGTTCCCTAAAGTCCATATGTCACCTATTTCACAATACAGTCTGATTTATATTTTATTAAACTACACTATAATAGTATTCTTATATATATATATATATATATATATATATATATATTATATATATAATATTATACTTTTGCGCTGTAACCTTTAGAAATTTACAATCTAAAGATTTTTTTAGTGCTTATGCCAAAAAGCCCTGACTTTCGGATCTTGACATCTGTGACGTCAATAGGGAAAAACATGAACCATAAACCATGTCATAACCGTGGCATAACCAAAACAATCTCACATACAGGCTTATTTCTCATGGTTAAATGGTGTCAAAAATACATTTCACCTCAGATAGGCACAAGGGAATGCATTAAATGAAAAATTAAAGGACTGTATTCCGTGAAAGTAAAATCAACCAGTTTGTCAGTGCACAATGCAATGATCACTTCGTACAACACAGAACACAAAGACTAAAGCTAGAAAGAAATAATAATACTTACATGCAGTTCACAAGGAGGTTAGGCCTGTGTAATTTCAGTAATTCGAGGAAAGCATAAGTGTTTATACGTGACCATGCAAGTCATCTCGGCCGTGTACTATTCAATGCTTCATTTTTTAAGTGGATGGGAAGCGGTAAACACTATTTGCAAGATATAAATGGTAAAACAAACAAATATAGAAATACACTTTTTTTAATTGCCATAAATGAACTGCTAGCCGGGGATAACTGTATGCAAGAACAACATTCAGAATTGCCGACCTGCAGACAAGGGGGCGTGTCGCTCGCATTCCTCAGGCCAGTGTGGTTTTCTCCACATGGAGGTTCAAAACAGTTCAGAATCGGACCTCAAACCACTTATTCTTCCTCCCTACCATTTCTTTCATTACACTCCACACTCCCGCTGTCCTTATTGTAATACAGACTACGCAGAACGTCTGAGAAATTCGTAATGATTGCTTTCACAGTCTGAAGCCAGCTGTTCCAGGTATGTGTTCCCCTAGTGACATCACGCCAACTTCGTGCATCTCCAGTGCGTTGTCTTTATTTTCCGGAATTATTGATAGTTTTACGTCTCTCAGTGCTCTAAAATTGATCTTGGAGATTTAATGTCTTGCTCATTGTGAAAATAAACCAAGTACCACCCCAAAGCTAAAACATGATTTTCTATGTGAGATGGTGACCTTAATACACAGTACGATAAAATAAAATAGTTTTTAGAAACGATGTTCCTTAACGTACAGTATGATACAATAAAATAGTTTTTTGAAATGTGCCTGTGGCAGGGCAGAAGAAAGCCCTGCACGTTATTAAAGAGGGCAAGGCAAAGCCCTGCTGATAAAATTGTTGGGAGGGTGAACCAGGGGTATGGGAGAGCTCCCTATTCACAGTGGTAGGCGGGGTTCCGGAGGCCCTTCAGGAAGGACCCTGGACCACGGGGCGTCAGTGCTGAGCAGTATGCTTCAGTGCCGAGCAGTCGGCATCGGTGACCGTAGTCGGTGTCAGCGCAGAGGTGGACACACCAATTGACGTCAGTGTCGGTGCCAAAGTGAGCGCGGACGGTGCCGGGCTGTTGTGATCGGTGCCGAGTTAATCGGTGTTGGGGTCGGTGCCTAGGAAGCGCGGTTGGTGACGAGCTGTTGCAGTCGGCACCGAGGGAGAGCACGCTTGGTGCCAAGTAGTGGGTGCCAAGTCAATCGGCGCTGGGGTTAGTGCCGAGGAAGAGTGCGGTTAGTGCCGAACTGCTGTACCCGGTGCCGAGTTCAAGCAGCGGTCGGGATCATCGCCAAGGAAGAGCGTGGTCGGTGCCGAGCTGTTATAGTCGAGTCAGTCGGCGTCAGCGAGGAGCGCAGTAAGCGCTAGGAGAGTCAGAGGCTGAGAAGGGCGCGTAGGCCCGAGCTGGATGGTAGCTGGAGTTAATCGCCGTAGAGGACGGTGCCGCGAGCCCGTGGGGTCACCCTACAGCACCACAATAGCTCACACAACTCAGAAAATGGTATATTAATTAGTAGAGGGGTCAAAAACAACTCTAATCAGTAGAATCTACAAAAGCGAAACTAAGGCAACTAGCAATCTCAAAAACATTTGTAGTAATGTAGCTTACTGCTAGGAATCCAATTTGTAGGTCAAAACCATACAAATGAGCCAATTTCCAGCACAAAGAGAGAACAAGGCAATCTACGTGTTGTCTTAGTGAGGTGAGAGAGAAAATGGCGATATGCTACTGTGAGGACGACCCTCTTCAGCAGGAGGTGGGAGGGACTTCCTCCTCACACCAGGTCCCTGATAGGGCAGTTTTTTATACATGCTCAGTGATTGATGAGTCAGAGAGGGCTCTTCCCATTCGGTAATGGTTGTCATTCCACTTGAAAAGGAACAATTGCTATGCGCGCTGGAAGCACCAGCACGGTACTTATTTATTTGTTTGGTGTCAGTTTGTGTTCGTGTTTTTTTGGTTAAACTTTTATTTTGCTCTGTGAGCAGTGTTTTTTGTACTATCTTTTATTTATTTATTTACGCTTAAAATTTGAGTGTTTAGATTTCTCACGCAGAATGTCAATGACAAAGAACTCTAAATGATTAAACCACACCATAATCTACATAAAGTTTTTTTTATTTAGATTTTAATGACTTTTTTTTTTTTGTAAGTGTTCAGTGGCTACCTTTGATCAAGTTATGCAGTTGCTGTGGCGAGAATCAGGGTGGGGGAGGGTATATTTCCAAATGAGGGTAGTCAGCAAAAGGGATAGGGATTGCGGCCAAGCTGCCACTCAAGCTTGACATGGCCAATCACACAGACAACTTAACCTTTGATGAGTCAGCAGTACCGTGGGTTAATTAACGCTGGCACATTTGGGGGTTCTAAATATTTGCCAGTGTTGCACTTTGTATTTTAACACAAATCCAACAGTTATTGTGAAGTTGACAAACTCATAGTTGAACATAACACAAAATGAAAGCTTTTCAGAAGAGGCAGATCATTGCATGTACATACTGGTTTTATTCTGTCCCCTTACTTGTAGTTCCATTATGTGTTTGGTGTTTGCCTCTTTATTATGACTGTATGCAAGTGGGAATGTCTGTTGTATTTGCAATCATTGTTGCTGCACCCTGAAAGCTGCTCTTTTTTCATTTCCAGACTTTTGTACCAGTATCAAGTCACCCTTTCCTATATTTCTAGTGTATTTTAGTCAGTATCCTAGATTGATTAGATTTAAAACTTAGAAATGGACCATAAAGCTGATACGGTTGCTACAAATACTATAAATATATTGGAAAATATCATATAGGGTGCTGTACAATAAATGCTGATATCCAGCCTGCAAAAGGTCAGAACTGCTCTATTTAGTGGGGTGAGACTCAGCTTGGATCTTACAGTACTCTGCACTGTGGTTCTACTGTAATATTTAATGAAGTAAAAATAATTAAACAGTATAACTAATCTTAATGTGACAGCATTTCCATCTGACCCAAATGCATTTCATGTAGGCTGCATCACATCAATATCTACCACCGTATAAATGATAAGTATATATAGTACAGTATCTAAAATGTAATCTAATCCATTAAGATTACTGGCTAAATTACACAACGCTTTTACTAGGTTGTTTTACAATGAACGTTTCTACAGGTGTTTAGCTTTGAAAGTATTTCTTTTCTAGTAAAAAAAAGAATAATGTACAACATGTGTTTAGCCAATCAAAAGCCACATACAAACAATGTTTCCCTAGGTAATGCCAATGCTGCCTCTACTAACAAATGGTTTTATTGTACTCTTATGATAATACAATACATTATGAGCCATACTAGAATACTGAATTGATTTACAGTCAAAGCAAAATGGACTTGATCTTGTTATATTTTAACAAAGTGCATTTTGAAAGTACATTGGGCCACACAATTGATTTAGAATTATAATGGTTTGCACCTTTCATGAAGTTGGAGTACATTTAAAAACAGGCAATACATAACAATGCGAATTGCTCAGTGAAACCACGGGGTTCAATCCCAAAATAATAATAAATACAGTCCTTAATACACACACAATATGCAAACATGGTCACAAGTCCAAAGTGAGTGCTGTAGTGCTCGTGGTGCAAATACAATTAATCGTGAAACAAGTGCAGTGATGTCCGAGTTTGTGCTGACCTGTAGCGACAGCTCCGTATTGTGTTAGCCATCTAATAAAAACAAACAAGGATATAATTAGACACCCCAAAACAAACAAAACACTCATTATATATATGTGTGTGTGTGTGTGTGTGTGTGTGTGTGTATATATATATATAACCCTAACCCTAACCCTAACCATAACAAAGAAACAGATCACCTTGCTGTGTCCCCTTATATACCGTCAATCACGCCCCCTTGGTTAACGATTGCAACGTCTCCTCCAATCCGCGGCTGCCACATCGTTTCCCTTTCAGGTCGATGATTTAGGTACCGTAGCTCCGCCCCCTTTCTTAATGGCATACTTCCACCTAACCGTGGGAATGAATTGTCTGGCCATCCAGTCTAAGGCACTCTGTTCCCTTTACACAGCGCCTTCACAGGTCAGGAGGGAGATTTATCAGCAAGAATCATTCCAAGTGTCTGTCACAGTTACAAATAAATATTACATTAAGAAGTGTGTTTTGCATAAGGAGCTGGCCTGTCTCAACAACTACTGTCATTCTTTTGTATAACGCAGTTTGAAAGGGTGCATGAATGAGGGTTGTGCTCTCTATATAATGTCCTCCTCTGTTAAAATAAACATATTTACCATCTCAAAATTCTACTGCCTCCCAATAAACTTGTGCACATCCTCCATTACAAACCTGATCCTGTTGTGAACTTACCCTGACCTACCTGTAGTAGAACAAAGCATTGCTGGGGAGGTTAAAGGTTACATCTCTAGAGGTCACCCAGTGGCTCACCTGGTAAAAGCACAGCCGCGTGATGGGCAGGTCATACAGTGTAGGTTTGCATCCTGGCTGTGTGAAGTTGCCGGTCTTCACTGGGGATTCCAAAGGGAGCTCTGCATTAGCTCTGGTACTTTGTGGATTAGGGAGGCAAACCGGCAGAGATTGTTTCTCCTGGTCGGGCTACAGCAAACCCTGCTGGCTAGGCACCCAGTAAGCTCAAAAGAGGACACCTGCATGGCTGGCCTTTGTCCTACAAAGGTCGGTAGCTCACTGACATCCACTTTTGAGTTCCTGGGCGTAAAAGGGGAAGCTGGCTCGATGTATCATGTTGTGATCCTCTATTACACAAAGGTCAAGTTGACCAACCTCTGCAGGATAACCAGGAATCATATAATTGATGATAAAATTGAATCTGATTAAACCATGCATTTTTAAACTCATGTAATTCTCGATACATATACTGTATAATTTTTTTAAAAAATAAAAATTATAAATTTCACTTACACACAGTGACAGAGTTTGGTCTAGTATAAAACTTTCCTTTTAAAATTGACTTGTGTATAGTATTTTTTTCATGTCAGTGAAATCTTTATATCTTAAAATGTGAAAGATGTTCTTTTTATTAAAAGTGATTTGGAATATATTATTTATGGCATCACACTCCCTGTGTTTTAAAAATGAGGCATTGTGAAATAATAATCCAGATATTTCCCAAGTATTTAAATATATTACATTTGTATGATGAAGATAGTGTACCACAATTGATTGTTCTTATGTTTTTTAAGAGCTCATTTTATTTTCATGATTACTTTGAGTTAAAAAGGCAGTTCGCGGTTATAAGTACTTTAGTGAAAACCACATATGGTTCTCTCTATTTACTATGTAAGTGTGTATTACTAACAATTAATTAAGATTGGGTCATTTTATATGTATTCTGAGTCCAAAAAGGGCAAAGGGCAAATGTGAGGGTAATGCATTTTAACAAGACCAATATCTATTTACCAATTTGTTGTTAACCAAATTTTTTTTTGTCTGAAAAAGATTACATTGAATTACATGTACATTGAATTTTGTTTTGTGAACTTTAGCACAGACATACCTCATTGGTTATTGCATAAACCATATATATATATATATATATATATATATCATATATATATCATAATGTGCTACTGGAAAGGAACTTCAGTTTTTCAAGCTTTACAATTCTTTGCATCTAGTCTTTGAAACAAAACAAAACAAAAAGTTTGCATGTCTTCTGGCAAAACATGATGCAAAACATATGCAAATTAGCAAAATGGCAGCGATTTGCCATGCACACATGACCTTTTCTCAGGTGTCATTTACTCGCCACCATCCGTGCTAAAACAGAAACTGTTAATTGTGAAATTAATTCGTAAAGGAGAGGTGAAAAGTCGGAAGAAAACACTGAAAGCCAGAAGCCCTAACGTGTGTGTGTGTGCGTGCGTGCGTGCGTGTGTGTGTGTAACTCGTCTCGACACGTCGTAGAGGGAGGATTTATCTGTAAAAAATAGAAGTAGTCTGTTTTTATTTGTTTATTTTTTTTTTTAAATAACTGAATATACAGACAGAGATCTAAGGATAAGTCTATTAATTTTCCTGAAAAACACTACAACAGTTTTTTTTTTTTTTTGTTTTTTCTTTTTTGCATAGCCTCCCCCATCACCCCACCGACCCCACAGGGGTTCACTGGGGGTCAAGTGCCCCCCCCCCCCCTCACATTGTCGTGTGAGTTTTGACATACAGAACTGTGAAATTTTAAAAAAAATATAATAACCCGACCTTTTTACCAATTGAATATACTTAAATATCATATACAACTGATAAATCCCAAATTCAAAATTGAAATAATTTGCAAATGTGTTAAAATAAGTGTAATAAAACTAGTGTGCCTTAAAACCCTTAAAACTGCATCCACTCTACTGCACCTGCCAGGGACAGTTTGAGTCTCACTACACAGTATTGACAAGCTAGTATTTATAGATTCTAGCCTTCGGATTAAAAAAGAATATCAAACTGGTTACACTTTTTTTTAATTGTGTCATAAACCTGGAGAGATAGATATTGATCATGCCATATGTTGCAGAATCTGATATAATCTGCAGTTTGATATTCTTTAGCAGGTGCCTGGTGTAATTATTTAGTTCTGTATTCTGCAGTAAATACAGAACTCATTATACATTTTTTTTTTTTTTTTTTGTTTTTTGTTTCTTGTCGTAGTGTAGTCAATAAAACCTGAGTTAGGCTTTCTCGACCAGTAGAGAATTCAATACAGTAAACTCCTGTGCACAGCTGTTAATCAAATTACGGTTCTAACTTCTGAGATGCCTTCCTGACAGCTTTCCTTTGTCATTATATAACAATGGACAAGTGTACCCACTGTTTGCGTATATGATACTAATGAAATGTGAATTATTTATGAGGTAAATACTAGTGTTCAATTTCAGAGGACCTAATCTAGGGGTATTATTATTATTGTGAATAAGGTTCTATAATGTATTTAGTGTTTGGTTATAATGACGCAACAGGGAATGCAAGGGTATTTTGTATGGAATTATTATTATTATTATTATTATTATTATTAGGCTTAAAAAGTCCGAAATACAAATTTTACATGGTGTAAAATAAATTATGTTTGGCTTTTGATTCGATGTATCACATCACACACACCTAAGATACACCGATGATCGTGTTCTATTATAAATACATATATCACCAATATACCTGTGTGTGTATATATATATATATATATATATATATATATATATATATATATGATATATATATATATAGACAGTGTATATATACATACATACAGTGCCTGTAGAAAGTCTATACCCCCTTGAACTTTTTTCACATTTTGTCGTGTCAGTGCCTCAGAGTTTCATGCATTTAAATGAGGATTTTTTTCCATGTATCTACACACCATACTCCACACTGTTAAGGGGAATACAAAACTGAAAGATAATAATTGGATAAATCTCCACCCCCCTGAGTTAATAATTGGTCGAAGCACCTTTGGCAGAAATTACAGCTGTGAGTCTGTTGGGATAGGTCTCTACCAACATTGTACACCTAGATTTGGCAATATTTGACAATTCTTTATAAAACTGTTCAAGCTCTGTCAAGTTCCTTGGGGAACATTGAGGGACAGCAATCTTCAAGTCATGCCACAAATTTTCGATTGGATTTAGGTCGGGGTTCTGACTGGGCCACTCAAGGACATTTACCTTTTTGTTCCTTTGGCTGTGTGCTTTGGGTCGTTGTCATGCTGAAACTTTCATCCCAGTTTCAGCTTTCTTACAGAGGGCAGCAGGTTTTCCTCAAGGACTTCTCTATACTTTGCTCCATTCATTTTCCCTTCTATCCTGACAAGTGCCCCAATCCCTGCTGATGAGAAACATCCCCATAACATCATGCTGCCACCACTATGCATCACAGTAGGGATGGTGTTCTTTGGGTGTTGCATTTAGGCCAAAAAGTTCCATTTAAGTTTTGTCAGACTACAAAACTTTTTGCCACATGGCTACAGAATCTTCTGAGTTTTTTTTTTTGCATACTTCAAATATGATTCAAGGTGGCCTTCTTGAGTATTGGCTTCCTTCTTGCCACCCTACCATACAGGCTAGATTTGTGGAGTGCTTGGGATATTGTCCAGTCTTGGCCATAAAAGCTGTAGCTCTTGTAACAGTTGCCATTGGCCTCTTGGTAGCCTCTCTGATCAATCTCCTTCTTGCTTGGCCATCCAGTCTTGCCCATAAAGTTGTCATTGGCCTCTTGGTAGCTTCTCTGATCAGTCTCCTTCTTGCTCGCTCATCTAGTTTGCAGGGACGGCCTGATCTAATCAGGGTCTTGGTGTTGTATGGCTTCCACTTCTTAATAATCGTCTTGACCGTGCGCCAAGGCCTTTTGATATTTTTTTATACCCATCCCCTGATCTGTGACTTTCAACAACTTTGTCCCGGTGTTCTTTTGAAAGCACCTTGGTGCTCATGGTTGAGTCTTTGCTTTGAAATGCACTACCCAGCAGAGGGAACCTACAGGAACTGCTAAATTTATCCCGAAATCATGTGAATCATTACAATTTAACACAGGTGGAGGCCACTTAACTTGGTGTGTGATTTTGAAGGTGATTGGTTACACTTGAGCTAATTTAGGATTGCTTGATGTTTAGAATGTGATAGCTTTTATTTCTCAGATAATGGATTGCACATTTTCTGTATTTATTTATTTATTTTCTGTAGTTAGCTAAATGGAGGCCTCAGTAAAAGTACTTTAGCTCCATATTTTTTGAAACTGAGATAAACATGTTTGTAGTTCTTGAATTAACATGTTCTTGAAGGGTTTTACAATTTGACGCATACAACTTCAGTCCTGTGCTTACCATTTGACCCATTCATGACAATACAAGATAACTTGAGATAACATTTACTTGTTACAGGTAGACTCCTTGAACTCTGGTATCAGTGTAAGTAAATAGAGAACTATTGGTTAAGATAAACCACAGCATGTGGGGATATACTCCAAGCTACTGGCATTGTCAAGCTTTATTGTTGGCACAAAGGAAGTTCTAGAATAAACTTTACATGGGATTTCACCCAAATCAACTGTTATCAGGTAATAAACATCGACCCACTTGCCTTTGCAAATATAGCATAATACACTATTATGTGTTCAAATATTAAGTACAAATATAGTCTTCTTTGTCACTATATTTGATAGTGATTTTTTTTTTTTTTTTTTTACATTTTAACTATTTTAATGTATATTGGCACTAAATGGGGTGTGTGACACACACACACATATATATATATATATATACCGTAATGCAACAAGAAAAAATTCAACTTTTGTTATGCACTACTCCTTTTCTTTTAATCATGTAATTCTAGATTTAAGACGGACCTTATTTGAGGCTAGAAGGGTGCCATAAGGTTTTCCTCACGGTAATTAGTCACAACTACATAAGAACCGTGGCATGATTTGTATCCTAGTTTTTTACTAATTATATATTTAAAAAAGAAACTGCTAACGGTCAATGAAGTCTCACAAAAACCGTCTACAATACAAATGTC
The DNA here is from genome assembly GCF_017654505.1 of Polyodon spathula. NCBI lineage: Eukaryota > Metazoa > Chordata > Actinopteri > Acipenseriformes > Polyodontidae > Polyodon > Polyodon spathula. The sequence continues at coordinate 37,395,259 of NC_054544.1, forward strand.
ACACAATGCTTCATCGACTGAGACTGAAGAATTTACTCCGTAATATAGGAGCTTCACAAAAAACTTAGATAATAAAATACCAAAACTCGTTGTAAATAGTTTATCGGTGTCGACCAAAACATTCACAGCATGACTTGACCCTTATTGGAATTTAACACGTTAGTGGTTAAATTCTACATGGGATTTTTGTATTACCTGAAAAAGTCGAGTTTCAGAAATTGGAGTACGTTAATTTGTGAAAGTCTTAATACTACCGTGGGCTCACTTTGAAACTATTATAGTACTTGACGACGATGATGTAATGCCCCCCAGGAACGACAAGTGGACGTGTACATCGAAGTTACCATAGTCGTTAGTCAACGATCCGAAGGAATTGCTAGCTATAATTCCTTAAGCGAAATTGTTATGTTATTTGTAAAACATAAGAACATAAGAACATGAGAAAGTTTACAAACGAGAGGAGGCCATTCGGCCCATCTTGCTCGTTTGGTTGTTAGTAGCTTATTGATCCCAAAATCTCATCAAGCAGCTTCTTGAAGGATCCCAGGGTGTCAGCTTCAACAACATTACTGGGGAGTTGATTCCAGACCCTCACAATTCTCTGTGTAAAAAAGTGTCTCCTATTTTCTGTTCTGAATGCCCCTTTTTCTAAACTCCATTTGTGACCCCTGGTCCTTGTTTCTTTTTTCAGGCTGAAAAAGTCCCTTGGGTCGACACTGTCAATACCTTTTAGAATTTTGAATGCTTGAATTAGGTCGCCACGTAGTCTTCTTTGTTCAAGACTGAACAGATTCAATTCTTTTAGCCTGTCTGCATATGACATGCCTTTTAAGCCCGGAATAATTCTGGTCGCTCTTCTTTGCACTCTTTCTAGAGCAGCAATATCTTTTTTATAGCGAGGTGACCAGAACTGCACACAATATTCAAGATGAGGTCTTACTAGTGCATTGTACAGTTTTAACATTACTTCCCTTGATTTAAATTCAACACTTTTCACAATGTATCCGAGCATCTTGTTAGCCTTTTTTATAGCTTCCCCACATTGTCTAGATGAAGACATTTCTGAGTCAACAAAAACTCCTAGGTCTTTTTCATAGATTCCTTCTCCAATTTCAATATCTCCCATATGATATTTATAATGTACATTTTTATTTCCTGCGTGCAGTACCTTACACTTTTCTCTATTAAATGTCATTTGCCATGTGTCTGCCCAGTTCTGAATCTTGTCTAGATCATTTTGAATGACCTTTGCTGCTGCAACAGTGTTTGCCACTCCTCCTACTTTTGTGTCGTCTGCAAATTTAACAAGTTTGCTTACTATACCAGAATCTAAATCATTAATGTAGATTAGGAATAGCAGAGGACCTAATACTGATCCCTGTGGTACACCGCTGGTTACCACACTCCATTCTGAGGTTTTTCCTCTAATCAGTACTTTCTGTTTTCTACATGTTAACCACTCCCTAATCCATGTACATGTGTTTCCTTGAATCCCAACTGCGTTCAGTTTGAGAATTAATCTTTTGTGCGGGACTTTGTCAAAAGCTTTCTGGAAATCTAAATAAACCATGTCATATGCTTTGCAATTATCCATTATCGATGTTGCATCCTCAAAAAAATCAAGCAAGTTAGTTAGGCACGATCTCCCTTTCCTAAAACCATGTTGACTGTCTCCCAGTACCCTGTTACCATATAGGTAATTTTCCATTTTGGATCTTATTATAGTTTCCATAAGTTTGCATATAATAGAAGTCAGGCTTACTGGTCTGTAGTTACCTGGTTCAGTTTTGTTTCCCTTTTTGTGGATCGGTATTACGTTTGCAATTTTCCAGTCTGTCGGTACCACCCCTGTGTCAAGAGACTGCTGCATGATCTTGGTTAGCGGTTTGTAAATTACTTCTTTCATTTCTTTGAGTACTACTGGGAGGATCTCATCCGGCCCAGGGGATTTGTTTATTTTAAGAGCTCCTAGTCCCTTTAACACTTCTGCCTCAGTTATGCTAAAGTTATTTAAAACTGGATAGGAACTGGATGACATGTGGGGCATGTTGTCAGTATCTTCCTTTGTAAAAACTTGTGAAAAGTAATCATTTAACATATTTGCTATTTTTTTTTCTTCCTCTACGATTTTGCCATTTGTATCTCTTAAACATTTAATCTCCTCTTTGAATGTTCTCTTGCTGTTGTAATATTGGAAAAACATTTTGGAATTGGTTTTAGCTCCCTTAGCAATGTTCATTTCTATTTCTCTCTTGGCCTTTCTAACTTCCTTTTTGACTTGCGTTTGCAGTTCTGTGTACTCTTTCTGCGTACTTTCTTTTTGGTCCTTTTTTAATGCTCTGTAAAGTGCCTTTTTTCGCTGAATATTTTTTTTAATTGATCTATTAAACCATTTTGGCAATTTAGTTTTACATTTAGATTTGTCTACTTTAGGGATATAATTGTTTTGCGCCTCTAGTACTACATTTTTGAAGAACAACCATCCTTCTTCTGTGGGTGTTTTCTCTATTTTACTCCAATCTACTTCTGTTAGTCTCTGTTTCATACCTTCATAGTTTGCTTTTCTAAAATTGTAAACCTTAGCTTTAGTCTTTACTTTTGGGGATTTAAAAAACACTTCAAATGAGACCATGTTGTGGTCTGAGTTTGCCAGTGGTTCTCTGACCTCTGTTTTAGTTATTCTATCTTCGTTATTTGAAAAGACTAAATCAAGGCATGCCTCCCCTCTAGTGGGTGCCTTGACAAATTGTGTTAGGAAGCAGTCATTTGTCATTTCCACCATTTCTATTTCATCCTTCGCGCTACCCACCGGGTTTTCCCATTTTATTTGGGGGAAGTTGAAATCCCCCATTAGTATGGCTTCTCCTTTGCTACACACATTTCTAATGTCATTGTATAACAGATTATTTTGCTCACCGTCTGAATCTGGCGGTCTATAGCATGCTCCTATTATTATGCCTTTTGAATTTTTGTCTGTTATTCTGACCCATATTGATTCGGTTTTATTTTCTTTGTCCAGGTTTAACACCTGGGCTTCAAGACTGTTTCTTATGTATAGCGCTACCCCTCCTCCTCTTCTGTCCTGCCTGTCTTTCCTATACAGTGTATACCCACAAATATTATATTCGTCCCCATCACTCTCAGACAACCACGTTTCTGTAACACCTATCACATCATAGTTACCTGTTAGTGCAGTAGCTTCAAGTTCTAGAATTTTGTTTCTGATACTTCTAGCATTTAGATAAATACATTTAATGGTTGTCTTACCTGAGTTGTTGTTCTTGTTTTGATGCGGTCTCCCTTCTGTTTTTTTGTTGATTTCTCCCCCCTTCCTTTCTAGTTTAAATGCTTCCGAACCTGCTCGAGGATCTTTTCTCCAAGTAGACTAGTTCCCTTGTTATTTAAATGCAGTCCATCCCGTCTATACAGATAGTCCTCGTTGTAGAATGTGGTCCAATGATCAAGATAGGTGAAGCCTTCCCGTGTGCACCACGTCTTCAGCCATTGGTTTTGATTAATTATTTCCAGCTGTCCATATGGTCCTTTGCAAGGTGCGGGTAGTATACCAGAAAATACCACAGTTTTGGTTTTCTCTTTTAATTTCCTTCCTAGCTCTCTGAATTTGTTTTGCAGGGATTTTGGTCTGTCTCTTCCAATGTTGTTTGTACCGATGTGGACGACTACTACCGGGTCGTCTCCTGTTCGTTCTAGGAGCCTGTCCACGTTCTCAGTGATGTGCTTGACCGAGGCTCCCGGAAGGCAGCACACTGTTGTAGTAAGGGGGTCCAAACTGCGAACTGAACTTGCTGTGTTTCTCAATATGGAGTCCCCAACAATCATGACCTCCCTTCTTTTTGCTGTCTGGTCACCACTGTCAATAGGGTCCTGGATGTTGTTCCTTTCATTCTCTTGTTGTTGGTTCTGCTCATCAAAATTCTGAAGTGACTCAAATCTGTTGGTTGTTTTGATTTCTGGTGGTTGTGTTTGACGAAGTTTCTTTTTTTCCCTGCTTCTGCCTACCTGAACCCAGCTGTTCTGACCTTCTATCTCCCTGGTGGCTTTCAGTCTGTTAGGGGTGATGCAGACTTCCATGAATTGTGGGTGTGCCAGTTCCTCAAGATCCTGTTGCTGTCTCACTTCTTCCAGCTCCATTTCTAGCATGCTTACTAGTTTATGCAAATCCTGGATCGCGCGGCACTTTACGCACACTTGGTTTAGCTCCGCTGGGTTTTCTCGGATTTCCCACATCAAGCAGGTGTCACAGATTACTGGCTTGAAGACCATGTTGAGGGTTTTTTTTTTTTTTTTTTGAAGTTTAGTTTCTTCTGCAGCCGTCAACCTGCTTTCAAACTGCTTCGAAACTGCTCTGTACTTTTCCACGCCTGTACTTCTCCCACTCGCTGTCGCTTCCACTCGCTGTCGCTGGGAAGACTGCCTCGTTTAACTGCGTTGTTCTGGATGCAATTTCTGTACTTCTATGTCGCTGCTGTCGCTGGGAAGACTGTCGCTGGGAACTGCAGCTTTCTGTATCTGGGTCTCTTTCCTGCCGGTAATAGCTTGGGCTGTGATGCTGCCCTGCCACAGTCGTCTTCAGCATTCTGCTAATCATAATGTGTGATTTCATGCAGCAGTAATTGATGCTTTCAGATGTGTGCAGTGACGCGGTGGACAAAAGTCTATGGTGATTCAGGGATGAATTTTAAAATATAAATAATTTGTGACAGCTTATCTGATTTACTTGTGCTTTTGTAACAATGTGTTGTAACCAGCATTTATTACAGTGTTTAACCCTTGGAAAGAATGTTATTGTGTCATATTTATTTCTCTTAATTTATAACAAAGCATAATGTTTGTCACAGAGACATTAAAACATATGGTATCTGAACTTGGAAAAGAAGGTGGCCTTCATACAGAAAGAACATGTTTGTCTTTTGGCTTCGGGCCTTTTTATGGAACCCTTGCCACGAAAAACCCTGGTATCAAGCAAGACAAGTCTTCCAAGTACTGATCTGTTCAATGTGTCTTAAACCCTGGGGACAGCTTTGCTGCCATGTGTCACAGCCTTTATTCTCAAATACTAGACGGGGCTACAATCTTTCAAAACAGAGACAAAAATTAGGTATTGCTTGGTGAATCGAAGAAACCTTTTCTTTTATGAATGCAGTCAATAAGCTTGAGCTGTTTTTTTCCGGGATTATTGTCTAGTTCACAGGGACTAGCTGTTGACGCCCCAGCTAGTGCTCTGCCCTTTAACCCTCCATTCTAGGTGGCTGTCAGAAGCATCCATTCCTGTCGCATCCATTGTGGTTTTACAATAGGCAAAAATTGACAAGCTCATTCCCACCTGAGACGTGCTTCTGCATATGAGGTGGGATGATTGGCAGCTCCACTTTGAGAAACTCGTAACACTTTTCAAGCTGTAACCCCTAAAGGTGCAGGGTAGTGGTCTTATCTTCCCCAAACACCTGTGTCTGGCCAGCATTGACATTCACGGTTTATGCATCATGTGGTACGATTACGATTTGTTGTGGTTTTTATAACAGTCACAGACTTTTAGATATGAATAGTAATTGGCATTGTGCACCTTTTTTTTTACAGATCACTTTTTTTATCTGACTTACTGTATTTATGAATATGTTTTGTAGTTCAAAACGCTTATTTTCTATTTATTATTTTTTAAGTATATATTTTCACATGGTGCTTAAAGCACTTTACACTGTTGTGGATAAACCTTTCACTGCAGAGCAATGAAACTTGACAGGTGGCAGCACCTTATAGGTCTAGGACTACCACTACATGTTAAAAGAGGCCAAGCAGTATGTACAGTACATCAATTAGTCTACTGCTGCTGTTTTATCACACACTATATATGTATTATACCCACTATTCAAAAAATGTATATAAAATAACCAACAAAGGCAAATAGCTTTCTAAGATTTATTATAAAAAGTACTGGGTTGTTTTACAATATGTGCTGCATGTATGTACGTACTGTTAGACTCCTGGGATTTCAGCAGACAGGCAAACAGTCCTATCATTAACTGGGTCTCTGAAGATGCTGGAAATGACAGTAGATATAGTCATTTAGACCTGAGACAAAATCCTTATGATCTGATCAGAGAAATCAATACAGAGCAGGTGTTTAGGAAGCATAAATACCCATTATGAATGTTAGTCATTTGTTTGTATTTGCCTATTAAACTGTATTACAGATTATGTTGTTTAAGTTAAACATTTAAAAAAAAAAAAAACAAGCCTATTTATATGAGATTATTTAGTAAAGCAGATTATACTTGTTCTCTTAATTGTGATTTGTATAGTATTTATGATTCAGGTTTGAGGTTCCTCTGCTTTGTCAGATTTTACAGATTAGTAACCTTGTTTGACTTACCTTGTTGTCCTTTTTAATCCTTTCTGATATTAGCCTTGCCACCTGGGAGTTCATGATGAGAGTCCCCCACTGTTGTGCCAATGATTTTTCTCATTTAGCTGTTCGCATTTCCATTGTGTTGCGAGATAAGAATGAGACAAATATCTGATAATGGACTGATTCTCATTCTCCATTTATCAAAATCTTGCTTTTGCATCAGAAATTGCTTTTTTGACTTCCAGCCTTTTTTTAATTACATTTAAAAAAAAAAAAAATACCACCATTTAGTGCGATTTGTCTAACATCTTAACAGTGTAATGAGATCAAGATTATGTTAAAACCATAGTACGTTGATTGGCTAATAAATTCTAAAATATACTGAAAACGTACTGAAGCAATACCTGTATACCATGGCTGTGCAATCACCACAGACCACAATTATGCCAAGACTGCTAAAAAGGAAAACTAGACAAAAGGTTTAAAATAATATTTCTAGGATAAGAAATGAAGAACAGATCAAGCTTGTGAGCATGCAGAACAACATCATGCAGCTGCCTGACTGTCTGTGTCTGTAATTCTTTTACATTCAGTTTCACTGTTGTTTTTCATGCTCGGGATGAATATTATAGTATTTTAGTATTTCATTATTTCTGTTTTGACAGGTTTCACAGGCCCTGACAAAACTAGTTTTAGACTTCCTATTGCTAATCGAGGTCTGTGAACCCAGCTGCTTGTTTAAAAAAAAACAAAAAAAACAAGACGATCCAGATAAGAACCAAATGTGTTAAGGAGACAGCCTCTGAAGTTAATAAACAGCATTCAAGACTAGGAGGGGGGGTTGCTGATAAGTAAAATACAGTTGCCTCATCATAAATAACTTTGTAAATATATCACTGTGCTTGCAGTGTGTACACATGCAACATACACACTCAGAGTGAATGTCTTTTTCTTCTTTGAATGTGCACGCGCAGTATGCCCACATGGGTGCAGTCTATCGCCCTGAGAGCCTGTAGAAAGACGTCCATGTCGTACAAATCCTATTAGGTTTGTTTCTACTGCACTGAGGCGGAAGGGAAACAAATATATTGTGTGTTCTTCACCAGGGCAGCAGTAATGTCAATGTTGCATCTTAGCACAGTTGCCTGGCTTATGCCACAGGTGTCACCAGATGGTCTGTGGAGCAAACCTGTAGTAAAGAAACCCAGCTGGGTACAGTCTTCTAGTGCACTGATTCCCTGTCGGTCTCCTTTTTTGGCTGTCAGTCACTTTTTTTACAACCACCAGATCAGCCATCGTCTTTAATCTAAATTCCTGTTGCTTCATCGCCAATATTCCAATGTGCCATTGCCATTCCCACTCTAGCCCAAGCCTAAAGCCCTTGTTATACGAGTCAGTTTACTAGCAACTTCTATCGCCTGCGACCAAATCCCATGAGGATTGCCCCGTGTAACAGCCCAGACAACGTATTGTCAACGTTCTGGCAAGTGCCTGGCAACGCGATTGCTTAAGTGGACAGCAATCCTACTACAGGCAACAGGCAACAGGCAACAGGTTCCAGGCAATATCCAGTCAGAGCACTGGTGTGTGTCACGTGATTCTGTCTGCTACAGTGAAAACAATAGTTAAAATGGACAGGATAGCTGCAATTAGCTAGACTCGGGACAAAGAAATACTTCATAGAGTTTTATGAAGGATATGTATATATGAATTTATATCTACTGTAGATAGATAGATAGATAGATAAATAAAATGTGTCGTATTACTGTATATTGTACTTCTCAACTTTGTAGCTGGTTGTATCGTCGCTTTGAAGCTCATTCAGTAAACTGTCACTATAAGAGCCATTTCTTAACCCAAGTGCTCTTTCGCTGGCATTTGTGTTTTTCTTCATCTTCTAAGAAATTATTTAATAGAAGTGAACTTATGGCTAGGGCTTGGATTTAGTCACGGTGGTTGCGGGTGTCACGGATTCCGTGGCTTTTGCTAGTGTCCGCGATTTCTGCTGATGTGCGTGACATGCGGTGATATTAGAAAATTGTGTTTAATCTGTAAGTGCTTTTATTGGAAAGTGTTTCTCATTGACATTAAATTTCACGTTTAAAAAAAGTACTTCCTGTCCTTTTTTATTTTTTGGAGAAGAAAAAAGAAATCTGAATCAAGATCTTCGATTAAATACTTCGTGAAAGTTATGTTAACAGTTCATAAATTCAGTGTGCGTGTATGTGTGTGTGTGTGTGTGTGTGTGTGTGTGTGTGTGTGTGTGTGTGTGTGTGTGTGTGTGTGTGTGTGTACTATACTAACTGCTAGCATTCGCTGCAGGACATACATTGAAGAGTTTCCTCTTTTTAATTTAAATTATTGTTCCTTTTGTTGTTTAATTGTTGTACAGTTGCACTTAATTTAATGTACACGTTTCTTGTCAGCCCCACACACAACACATTGAAATTTCATTTGCTTGTCTCGAGCTTCTTTGCTGAACCTGTGCGCAATATGCTTTCATTAAAGACAGTTATTTTTTTTATTTTTTTTATCCCCATGACTTTATTCTCCCTCTGTCATTTTTGAATGCCATGACTGCTCCATGATTTACATCCAAATTTTCTGTGACAAACTCATACCCCTACTTATGGCCCTTTTTTGTTTAATGGCTGCCATTTCAAACTGTTGATTTACTGTTAATTCCAGAACCACATGATGTTGTTCTTAAATATGATTGGATATTGCTTGGATTAAAGGCAATTTGTATTGAATGTGAGTTGCCTGTTCGTTGTATCGTGTAACAGATCAAATCCCCTGCGGTGTCATTACAGGCAACACGTTGCTACAATATATGTTGCCAGCGCATTGACTCGTGTAGCAAGTCCTTTAGGGAGACAATAGCCTTTAGTAAAACCATTAATAAAAATAGATTAAACTGATTCTAAGAACAACTGGAGGTTATTTCCAGAAACACCAGCTGAGCTTTTTACTCATCTTTATGAACTTCCAAACCATACACAAAATTACACACGTACAAGCTGGAGATGAATGATATAACCCACAAACAGCCATTTACTCAGTGACTTAAACAGACATGTTAAAATTAACAAAAATGAATGGTACACTAATATTTTATTTATTTATACACAAGGGCACTGCTGTGTGAAAGAGGCATTCTTATTAAGGGGAGTGGAATTAAGGGGAGTGGAATTACTTTTATTACTTTTATCCAGATGATTAATTGCCTTGCAGTTAAGATGATTTGTTAGCTAGCATGTGCAGACAGCATTAGAAATGTCAAACCCTCACAACTGTGTTTAACAAGGCATTTGCAACAATATGTACTGTAGTACAGAAGAGACAGTAATGGAAGCAGTAACAGTACATTACAGTACAAGTCAAGGGGGCTTCTCTAGTACTCTCAGCCGTCATTGTTTCACCCTGAACATTTCATTGAAATGCGTGCAGCACTGTCAGCAGGTGTGATTTCATGGTGGATAGAAGGCAGATGTGGATCCCCCAAAAAGCAGAGAATGTAGTATGTTTAGGTGGGTATTAAACTCCTCAGACACATATCTAATTAAAAAAGTAATCGATGTATATATCACTGGCATTGCTGAAATAGCCCTTTCACACTATTCCATTTACCCTTCAATTTCTGCAGTTTATTTGCCTGTTAAATATAGATTTCATGGTACATAAGACCTTGACTGGTGAGGCTTCATCATCCCTCACAGAGCTCATAGAAAATGCACAGCATTGTCATGGTTTAAAGTAATAGGGTTTGGAATATTATATATTATATATATATATCATATATATATATATATATATGTGACAGTGGAACGTCGCATATACGACCATCACCTAACCGCCCTGATCAATTAACCGCCTCACTAAGTAAGTAAATAAATATTAAAAGTAGGCTACAAGAGTAATGACATTGGCAGCAAATGCAGCTTCCGCGATGGAAACAGAAAGAAAGCGTTACAGCAATCAGTCTTTTGGTGCGTTCCCTTTTTAAGAGATGCATGTATCAGTGACGTTTCAATACACCAGTCGAGTAAGCTTTTTTTTGTGCAATGTGTTTATATGATGGAGCGCACGCTTGCAGATACTGACAGCATGTTTCAGCTTTTAAATGCATTTGAATTAAACAAAGCAAGCTTCATAAACGCAGTGCTTACCGACCGTTTGTTTAAAATAGCCGAAGCAATATTCAAACCGAGCTGCTTATCGGCTGTTGGCAATATCAAGAAAGAACGCAAAGTACCATGACAGAGATATTAAGAAAGCAGAACCAGGGAGGCAAGGACTTCTAGAGTTAAGAAAGAAGCCATCAGTTGCAGGTTACTCTACATTTACCGTTTTGTTTTGTATTTTTGTGTGGAGATGGCTTATAGCAAACCGCATAGCAACACTATGTGTAAGTAGCCTAATTAATCTTGTTTATGTTTGCTTACTTTTAAAGCAATACATTTCCCCATGTTAAAAGCAGTTTGCATGTTGTTTTTATTACTAACCTATTTATGGATGTGTAAATGCTTTTTCTATAGATGTTCGCAAATCAGCCTTTCACATATCCGCCCATAACCCAGTCCACAGGGGGTCGGATATGCGACGTTGTACTGTATATATATTATATATATATATATATATATATATATATATATATATATATATATATATATATATATATATATATAATATATAGAGTGAGAGTAGTGAGTCGATTATAATAATCTGTGAGCTCCAGTGCAGTTTGACTTGAAATCCATCAGCCAAATAATACAACAGATGAAATGTAGAACTCTTGCTGATTTATCTTAGAACTACCTTTGTAATAGGGAACTGTATTCTTATTTTTTTTCAAGCCTCTCTTCCCACACTTGTAATACGCGGTACAGTATATTCAATTTACTTCTATATTACCACAGTTTAATGTTATAATATTATCAGTATTTTTAAATAAACATACAACTAATATATATATATATATATATATGTGTGTGTGTGTGTGTGTGTGTGTGTGTGTGTGTGTGTGTGTGTGTGTGCATGGTTTATCACTCCTGTTTGCTGTTGCTTTAATCATCTATCTTGAAAAATGCATTTGTTAAAATTTTTGCCACTTTTGTATAGAATCACAAACAATTGTCAGTTAATTCCATAACATATGTCTGTGCACCTAAAAAAATGATGCGTCACAGTTTGATCCAAGTATTTTTTTTTTAATTTTAGTTCTCACCTTGTTCTTGTATACTTAGCATACTATGTATGCTTCCATTACTGTTTTATGCATTCTTTCTTTACATTTGCTAGGTATTTTAATATACGTATTGGGTGGTTCTGTGTGTGTGTGTGTGTGTGTGTGTGTGTGTGTGTGTGTGTGTGTGTGTGTGTGTGTGTGTGTGTGTGTGTGTGTGTGTGTGTGTGTGTGAAAAAAATATACGAACACAGTGCAATCTCAATTTGTCCCAGGATATAAAATTGGAAAATAATACAATCTGGGGAAAAACATAATAATAAATAAAGGGGCTATCTTCACAAAACTTTAACCCATGAATTACATTCAAACTCTGGTTTTATGGATAAAATCAAGTTTGATGTTCCTGAAACTGTTTTGGACTATTTGTAGTTGTATTAATAACAGTAAAGACCTGTTTTGTAAATATCAAACATATTGTGTTAATAAAAACAGACTTTGAAAAAAACATTATTTTAAACATCTAAGGAGTCAGAACGTTGTAAATAAAGCCCCATGTTACTATGCTTTAGCTTGAAATATATTGAGGCAAAAAATAAACATATTCATGTTCATATATATTCTTTAGTGTACCTTACCAAAAAAAATTATACATACATAAATAACTCTGTTTCCAGGCTTTGAGCTGTAAGGCATTTCTCAGATTTTATACCGTTCTGTATTACATTTTTCCTTCTAATTTAAAAATAAATAATTATTGACTATATCTGATTTTTTTTTTTTAATATTCAACATGAAAAGACCATGTTTCTTTATTTTAATAAAAATTGGAAAAGCAGGCACAGTGGTTTGTACAGAAATTCTGTTTCTGAATCCCAGCTCAGCGAATAGCTTACAGTTTGACCCTGGCTATGCAGTTAACCTGCTTGTGCCAAAGTTTACTCAGCCGCAAAATTGGTTACAATAAGAGTCCACTGCAAATGAGATGTGGCTGTCATAAACAAACAATAAAAAAGAAAAACCGCTGAGGAAGTCAAGAAGCACCTTGCAAGAACCCTTGCAAATCACAATGTGCTAGTAATAGAGAACAGATTAAACAGAAATTCAAAGAAGAATTTCTCAAGTTCTCGGAAAGTTATCAGTTTTTGATGTTGAAAGCAGATGAGGTAATCGGTTACGTGTGAGTCCTCATGTGCAATACAATGAATTACCTTTGAATTCTGACATGTATTGTAATATTTGTTTTATTTATTCATTTTTTGTATTGCCTGAATCCACAATGGCTTTATTAGACCGCAAGTATATATTGACAAATAATATGAGAATCATAGAGAAATTAAACTCAAAATGAAGAAAAAAAGACAGCAGGACACCCCCCCAGTGAATAGTATCTTTTACTGGCTCACTGCTGTAAAATAGCCTAATTAGTAACACTGAAATGCTCCTCCAACTTGCCATTGCTGTGAAGGGAGATAACTAATCATTTGATGGAACTGGAAGTTGTGAACCTTCCTAATACAGTGTTTATATTGGAAATGTTACTTGTCCGCATCCTCCTATCAGACCTATGGGTGTTAATATACAGTAGAGAAGGTGATGTTAGGTAATCAACTGGGACTTTACTGAATATGACATTGATGGCAGTTCTTGCTTGTAAGCAGCTATGCACACATCCTGCATTTACAATAAGCCATTGATAGTGATTAAAGCTGCTTCAAGTAGCTTGTGATATGCCCTGGAAAAGCATTAATCTTTTGGGTTTCTGCCCTCTCCCTGAAGAGCCATGATCATAGCAGTGCTCATGGACGGTGGAGGACTTTGGGGCAGCAGCAAGGCAGGTATACCAGATGGAAAGTTCAGGCCTGCTTGTATCACAGAAATGTCAGAACTGTAAAAAAGGTTTTATAAACCATCAATCATACATAGCCGTCGCTCCAGAAATAGTCAGGAGGCTATGGAAATTAGACCTCTCTGGTGAACTGTGGAGGTAATTACTGCTGGTTGGCTTAGGTGACTTCCTTCTTATGCATTTGGAGGACTTGCAAAGCCATTTTTAAAGTTACGTCATGCTGAGCTTGAGGAATGTATGTGTTTGTCGGGACAGCGGAGAATAGTGGGACTGGCACAAGTTCACTGCACTGTGTTTACTTTTCTTTTTAAACAGCTGAAGAAGGGCTTTTGCCCGAAACATACTGTGTGTGTGTGTGTGTGTGTGTATATATATACTTTTAAACTTTTGTGTACATTTTTAAAAACTTTTTCTTTCATATGCATATATATATATATATATATATATATATATATATATATATATATATGTGTGTGTGTGTGTGTGTGTGTGTGTGTGCCTATAGAAAGTCTACACCCCCTTTCAAAATGTTCACCAATTGTTGCCTTCTAGCCTGGAATTAAAGTGCAATAAAATAGTTTTTTTCTTTTCATTTATCTACACATCCTACCCCACAACTTCCATGTAAAAAAAATATTCTAGAAATTTGTAGAAAATTAATTGAAAATAAAAACTGAAATAGCTTGGCTGGATAAGTGTCCAGCCCCCCTTGTAATAGCAATCCTATATTAGCTCAGGTGTAACTAATCGCCTTCAAAATCACACATCAAGTTAAGTCGCCTCCACCTGTGTTAAATTGTAGTGATTCACATGATTCCAGAATAAATTCAACAATTCCTGTAGGATCTCTCTGCTGGGTAGTGCATTTCAAAGCAAAGACTCAACCATGAGCACCAAGGTGCTTTCAAAAGAACTCCGGGACAAAGTTGTTGAAAGGCACAGATCAGGTGATGGGTATAAAAAAAATACCAAAGGCCTTGAATATCCCTTGGAGCACAGTCAATAGGATTATTAAGAAGTGGAAGGTATATGGCACCACCAAAACACTACTTATATGAGAGAGATATCTATAGTTCTTCTCGGGGGGGCTTTAGTTTCCCACTATGAGCAGGGGTCTGCAGTCCAGATGTGTTTCATGAAACAGTAAAGAAAGCAATGTTTAAGTCCCTAGTGCAAAGTTATTAATGTCTTTTTGGCATAAAACTGCAGCATAGAATTCACACAGGAGTCCGTTGAGTTTGTGAGTGTCATATTTATTTATATCGTAGAGTTGGATTTGTTTTAATTTTAGGAAGTCAGAAAACACTGATCGCAAAGTTTGTCTGACAATTTTAATGATGGCAGCAGTCTTTGTTTTGTAGTATATTTTGTAATTAGTTTTCTGTTCTCTGACATTTTGCTTTGTTGTGTGAAGACAGGAAGAACATGTACTGTGATGACATACTCTGAGGGAGTTTGTAAAAAAAAAAAAAAACTTCAAACTGCAGCATCATGGGGACAGTATTGGATCTGTTGTGGTCATGTGAACTGATTCATATGTATTTGACTTTGGAATACTGTTACAGTATATCATCTTCTAATAGTATTGTGTACTTTACTTGATAATGTGGATTATTTTTTAAGATGTAATATATGTTTCTTTACCTTTTTTAA
The DNA here is from genome assembly GCF_017654505.1 of Polyodon spathula. NCBI lineage: Eukaryota > Metazoa > Chordata > Actinopteri > Acipenseriformes > Polyodontidae > Polyodon > Polyodon spathula. The sequence goes on from NC_054544.1 coordinate 37,410,313, forward strand.
AACTGTAATGTTTCAGCAAGTCTCCTTTAACAGCCAGAAGACTGTTAAAGGTTTACTGGCTGGGAAATAAGTAGATCGAGCTTAGGAAATAAGTTGATTGGATATACTAACAAACAATAAATAATTAAACATGAATTTGTAAGTACCATTTATATAAATGAGTAGTTTGGATGTCTTCGACAGTAGGATGCTAGATAAGAGAACGTGATATATTAGATATATTAGCCTCACAAAAAATAAATAATTCAAAATGAATTTTCTAAGTATAATTTATATTAATAAGTAGATTGGATATATTCGACAGTATGATGCTAGATAAGGGAATGTGAATGTCGCTGTAATATATATTAGCAACAAATACATAATTTAAAATAAAATCTGTAAGTAGCCTGTGATATTAATTTGTATTTCTGTTTGTGTAACAAATGTGTTAACTAGCAAAATGTGTTACATATTTAACATTATTTTGCATTTCTGGAGGTGTTCTTGTTTTGGAGCGATTTGGTGCGAGCGATTTCCAAAAACTTAAAGCATGAGTTTCAGACATGGAAAAAATTGAGCTCCATGCTGCGATTACTAACTAGGCCACGGTGCCCATCAATGACATGAAGAAAAACGTTGCTTATACAGTATGATTATTATTTTGTTTTATGCGCTTTGTTGTTATATTTATTTTTGCACACAGTACTTTCTATAATGAGGACAAAACGAACAGGAGACTGGTTACACTGTGTAACACAATTTTTGTTCCTGGGTAGTAAGTGTTATTTCCTAATTGCTTATGCCTCAAAAGTATAGAAAATGGCTATTATTCCCCACAAACTTTGCTTTTGTGACCAGGACAGGTAAATTTCAAAATATCACTATTTCCAATGAGAAAACGGGCGCTTTTGTGTCTTTTCGTTCACATAAAGTCAGAAAAAAACAACATATGAATCCAAATTAACATGTATTTATACTAACGTAATACAAAAATGACTACAAAAGATTTAGAAGTGAGTAGTTTTTTCGAGATTTACGATTATACTGTAAATTTATATCTTACTACAAAAGATTTAGAAGTGAGTAGTTTTTTCGAGATTTACGATTATACTGTAAATTTACAGTATAATTGTAAATCTCAAAAAACTACTCACTTCTAAATCTTTTGTAGTCATTTTTGTATTACTTTAGTATAAATACATGTTAATTTGGATTCATATGTTGTTTTTTTCTGACTTTATGTGAACGAAAAGACACAAAAGCGCCCGTTTTCTCATTGGAAACAGTGATATTTTGAAATTTACCTGTCCTGGTCACAAAAGCAAAGTTTGTGGGGAATAATAGCCATTTTCTATACTTTTGAGGCATAAGCAATTAGGAAATAACACTTACTACCCAGGAACAAAAAAAAAAAAAAAAAATTGTTACACGGTGTTATCATCATGCATGTATTTCAATTACAAGTTTAGGAAGAAACAATACATTAATTAGTCAAAAACTAAAGAGTTAACATCTTTGCTAAACCGTGGTAAATAGCTGTACTAGTTCAATACCAACAAAGATAGATATTGTAAGAAAGAGAGACCATACATTATATGTAGGCTACTGTATATCAGCAAGATTTTAAAAATGGTAAATTCCTGTAGTGCAACAACCATGTAAGACATGATATAACGAGCAGTCATATCTACCTAAGAATATGTTTTTAATTTCTGTATTTGTCCTGTCTACAGAGGATTTGGTAGGGTCCTTTTTTTAACATAGTACAAATCTTGTCCCTTAGTAATACTATATATTACTGCAATATAATACACTACAATACAATACAATACTGGAATAAACTTGTCACGTTTACAAAGAATATTTCATTTATGTTAATGTATTGTGTGCAAACAACATGAGTTTTTTTTTTTTTTTTTTTTTTTTTTTTTAATTCCCAACCTGCGAACACAACACAATTCCTTTCTAAAAAAAAACTTTCATCTGGCTATTTGTGGTTACTTTTCTTCACGCTATCCTAATTTAAAAAACACAAACCTAAACCTAAAACCTTTTTTAAATAAACAGAATTGTATGTGTAACAATAAATGTTAATGCTTAAGACACGCATACAAAACAATGTATTGTGTATGCTATTTTTTTTTTTTTTTTAACTGGCAGTGGTAGGCCTACGTTTTGCCATGTTTAAACTGTAGTAAAGTTACAGCTATACTAATATTAAAATTGAAAAATATGACCTTGTCATACTAATATTATGGATGCTGCATGAACACACAAAACATACACAGTCTTGCAAATAAAATGATCAGATAAAAATAAAAAGCCATGCAGTGAACCTCCCCTTTAATCCAGCTGTTGCCCCATCTTACCTTGCCTAGTTTTGCATTACTGCGATTGCACGATCAACTTATTTCCTACGACACCAGCAGTGCATTTCAGAGCTCACCTACTCAAAGGGTTAAGGCAGCAACCTATCAACTCTACTGGCTGTGCTTTTTCTATCTATGATACAGAATGTCATCTATTGGAAGTGTCTCTTTTTCGATAATAAGGTGGATGCCGATCCCATGTATCTATGGCAGACCAGCTCAGCACTGCCACCCATGCAATGAGACCAATAAGATGTCCCTTATTACCAGGAAAGTGCTTCTCAGTGGCATTACATGTATAGCCATCTCGTCTCCTGACTGTACCTGTCCCAGTGTAAATCTACTGCAATTCCCAGTGTGTATGTGTCTGGCCTTGACACAGATGTGCTTCAGTGGTGGTTTCACTCTTAATTGGGATGCTGGCTTGACAGTCATGGGCATGTCACATCCACATCCTTTACATCCTGAATCATGTGCTGCAGGCAATCCGTGTGTGCACCCTCTCCCTGAGGTTATAAGTTATTAATAGAGCTGTTAATTATGAGATATGCCCTACATCCCCTGACCCACTCTGGCTCCATGCAGTGTGCAATTATATAGGCAACCCTTCTCGGTCAATTATAAGAGGTTTCCATTCAAATTAAAGTTGTACAATAAAAGGATTTCCTGCACTATGATTGGCTGGTACTTTTATCCATGGTACAGGCTTTACCCAGGCACCATTAGCACCCACACTTTCCTTAATGCCTGGTCTCCGTGTCGGGAATTGTCGTATTGCTTAACAATTGTAACCTTTTGTGACATCACCTACTTTGATTAACTGGAAACACATTTGTTCTTTTTGTCCTGATGTTCATACCATATTGCATAGTTATTGCATAGTTTGTTAACCATATATAGTTTTTACTGACCTTGGGGAAGGGGGCATTGTATTTATAATTGCCCCAAGATTAATGCAGGGTTGGCCCCTCCAATTTTCCAGAGTCCTCATTTAATTTATTAACCACATAAAATGCAGGTATCATTCTATCATTCATTCCAATGGTTTCTAGTCTCAATGGAAGCATACTGTTGATTTATGTTCCGCTTGATACAATATATAATGAGACATATCCCAGTGTAGTGTTATACGTTTTGTATTCGCCAGGAGTGGTTAAATGCAAAAATGATGAACCGTGTTTCTGTAGTTTTTACTGTTGTCAACAGCTGGATTATTAAGCATTCCTGTGAGGGGAGCCTTCATTTTGACCAATGACCTACTTTAATATGGCTGCCATATTGTAGGAGATAACGTCTTTATCACATTTAGATATTGGCTTCATGGTCCAGCCATTTGAGATCTTGGATGCAGACATGTTGTTCAAACAAGCATTTCAATTTCTCTGATATTTTTCAGAATATACCAGAGATGGAAATAAGACACCCATTACATAGCATTTCGATCCCTTCCAGGTTTTGAGCGTGTTACCTATACACTGTAGTCAAACCTGGAATGGGTAAAACTTCTATGCATTAGGAGTTAATTTCATCCCTGCATATGTATGACTAAATCTTCTCAATTTAACATCATGCCCTGTATTAAATAGGAAATAATTGCATTATTACAGACTCTGCATCTTAGTCTGCCATTTTGCTGAGACACTCAAATTGAAATTCTAGACTGTGTATTTTGTAAATACATTGTTTGTACTGTTCGTGTAACTGAAACAGCTGTTCTAGGTTGATTTTAGTTGGTTTTATTCTGTTTTCAAGAAAAAAACAACCCTTAGCCAAGTAATTGTTTCATTTCCAGTTAAATGGAATAATGTATTTCCAGGCCACAGGGAAGAAATGCAGTATTTATTAAAAATTAAAAAGTTGCTTCAGCCCCATTATTTATGTGCACAGAAATCTAATTAACCCTGCGTCCCAAAAAGTAATAATGTTGACAAAAATAGGGTTTTGTGGACTTTTTAGAACTGTAATGATAAATGATTACACACCAACATGGCAGCTGCTTTGGTTGTCTAGAATTTGAATACGCAATTTGCAGTTTGTACATTTATAGCTGTGTGTGTCACCTGTGTTCAAATGAACACTACTTTGGTATGAGAAAAGTATTGATTTACTCTGGTAAGGAAATAACATGTTCACTACAACTATAATAACAATAACCTTTATTTTTATATAGTGTCTTTCATAGTGGACCACCATCACAAAGAGCTTTACAAGATACAAGACTAGGGTGTGTGAACTATAAGTCACTTACAAGAATGTCTCACCTGAAAAATGGAGTGCAAGGAGGTTAAGTGACTTGCTCACGGTCACACAATAGGTCAGTGGATGAGGTGGGATTTGAACCGGGTACCTGCTGGTGACAAGTCCGTCCTTTAACCACTGGACCACGTAGCCTCCTATAGCATGAGGTGGCTTTTAAGTTGTTCCCCTGCCAAATGGGAAGCTGCAGCCTTTTTAAATATTAATACCTTCTTAAAATCAATTATTGTCATGGTATGTAGCAAAGTCTATATAAAAGGTACTGAGGTGTGTAGAAATGTTGGTATTTGGATTCAGGCAACTGGGATTTATCAGATGTAAACAAGTGTCCTGCAATTATTCACACCCTCTGGGCAAAGGCATTTTTTTTCTGAGAATAAATAATTGTAAAGGTATAAAACGAGCAAGAAATATAATTAGTTGCAGAAAGGAGCCATTAAATTATTGCTCTGGGCGGTTGCTGTTTTTATATAATTAAAGTGTTTTCATTCCACACAGCACTGGCTTCAAATTGGTGCTCTTTGACTATTAATACAAACAACAACACATATGAATAATGTAATTAAACCATTACAGCAGGGACTAAGTTAAATATCTTGTATCTTTCTAATGATACACCTCTAGTATTTCTAGTCTGGTGTTTATGATATAAGCCATTGAACTGCCCAGTCCTGCTGTCTGCTGCTGTTGATGTAAAATACAAATAAAAAAATCTCAACTGAACCTGACATAAAAAAATGTAAATTTAAGGCAACATTCGTTACGAAGTGTGAACAGTCCCCTGTCGGTGAGATGAGATGAGCCTGGCTGTCTTGCATTGTGGTTTAGACCGACTTGGGTTGCGCAGGGTCACTGGTTAACGCCCAGCCTCTGCCCTTTTACATAGGGAAGATGTCAATTTAAGATGTAAACTCTTGCTGAACTCAACCCCCCCCCCCCCCCCCCCCCCCCAGCCCCCAGCAAAAAAGAAGACTTAAACTGAATTTACAGTCACTGCACTTTTAGAGAGAGAAAAAAATATATATGTTGTATTTGTTTAGCTATTGCAGAGTCCTGTGAATGTTACAGCTCAATGTTCTAACATGCTAACTTTCAGAAACAGAGGTTTGTGGAGTTCTCATCCCATCAGATACGGTGTGCTTGAGACTAGAGTTTATCTGGTTGAGCTAGGAGCAGTGGATTTCATGTTCTGGATTGTGCAAAAAAATAGGATACAACTTTCCCTGTGATTTAAGTTTTAGCAACAACTGTATTTAATGATGCGAAAATAGTCGTCCAGGCTTATTCCAATAAGAAGCATGCTTCTTAATATTTCTTACTTTGCCGGGGGGGGGGGAGCCATCATGTGCTAAAAGTGGATGCTACTATAAAATTTCTAGATCAGTATTACGGAGACCTACTAATATGATTTAATTTATAGGCGAATTAGGTCACTAGAAAAGTGTCTCGTTATCAGTGGCTGGAAATAGTCGTCTAAAAATAAAGCTCTAAATCAACTTAAAAATAAAACGTCTTTCCAAAATCTGGGTGCACAGTAATTAGAAGTCGTTGAAGTGTGACATAGACTTCTATCGGGGATTAAATAATGCCAGTGCAAACTTTAGGCAGAAATGAGGAAAGATTTTTGTGCAATATATAGATGTTGCTGGCAGGAGCTGTTTGTGCATCCAGGTGTGCAGAATTTAAAGACAGGAACTTGTTCGCTTACACTGTCAGATTTGTATCTGCACATTTTGGATTTAATGCACTACTGACTGAAACCAGTGTAGGACACAAAACCTTTTATCTTTTTTTTTTTGTAATCACCCAGCTCACTGTCAGTTTGTGTCTCATGTCCATTGATTCATTTTTGCAGTAGGTACATGTTAAATGAAACTTGGTTAAATTCTTACTTTAATAATCAGAATTATAATCATAAAAATGAGGCTTAATTTAGAGCATTTACCAAGACTAAATAAAAGGACCCTACTCATACAGCTGTGCCAGTATCATGATAGGGGGATGTTTGGATTCCCATCATTCAGTTGCTCATACATTACATCTTGCAGGTTCCTCTTTAGTAAGTAGGAAATATGTTTTCTTACATTTTTGTGTAAATAAATAAATAAATGAATCAACCTTAGTCAGGTTTACGGACGTGCATGTTATATGAAGTTAATAATAGTAATAATAATAAATAATAATAATAATAATAATAATAATAATAATAATAATAATAATAATTTTGGTTTACTTTTGCCAGTCTTATTTGACTTAAAATATGTCTTAAATGGTGCAGGCAAATTCCTACCTGCTTTGATTGAATGAGCACAAAAAGCTTAGTATGAAATCTGAAAATAAATTAATAAAGAATTACACATTTTTAATAATAAAACCATTCTAGTGTACTTCACTAAAGTGAAAACATGATTTTGTTATTTTGGAATACCACTGCTTCAGATTGTTACCAGTGCTTAATAACAGTAGCAACATTTTATTTAGAGTTGGTGCTGAATTTAAATCCGTTCATGGCCTTGCAGCAACACAAACCTTCTTCCGTATTATATATAAAATAAACACAGTCACACACACAAAAAAATCAGGTTTTCTTGTCTATTTTTAATGAACATAACTGAATTAATACATAATAAAAACAAACTAAACTAACAACTACCTAGCCTAGATTGATTTACTGGGCGAGGCTTGGTTTTAACACCTTTTCTTGGTGGTTGCTCTCCTGGATGGAGAAGTATTCTCTTTTGTGTGTAATGCTTTGATGGAACTGGTGGCAACTGGTCAGGTTACGCTTGTCTTCCAATGCTAAGGCCAAACATCGCAGCACCTGGTCATGGCGCCAAGTAAACCATCATTGGCTAAGACCCACCTTACATCCTGTCAAAATGTGCCTTAATGTTGCAGGTGATGAACATAAAGGACATAAGGGATCCTCACCCACCCAGAGGTTTAGGTTCTGTGGTGATGGGAGAACATCATATGCTGATCTGATGAGGCAACTGATCCTGCTCTGTTCCATTGTCTTGTCTGCCGATCTTGCGTTGTTCCACACTCTCCCATCTCATCCATTCTCCCTACTTGGCCTGGGACATGGCCTTTACACACCTGATCCTCTCCTCCTGCTTTTGCACCTCATTGACTACCAGCTTCCTCCGTTGAGTTGGGGTTGCCTTGTGCCATGTAGGAGGAACTGAACTTGACGAGACCAAAACCTCCTTTTCCATGCTGAACTTGCCCCCATAATATCTCCGATTCGAAGGGCAGCCTTAGCATCTTCCACAGATTTCTTTGTCGTCCATTTTCTTCCAGTTTTTAACACAGGTGCTGCCTCCCTTACGCATTTGTCGTGTGAATCTACTAATGTCATTTCCAGATGGACTTTGGCGCACTTAAACTCCTCGGTTAGAGCAGCGATTGGTAGCTGCAGTATTCCTTGACCATAAAGTTCCACTCTGCTGAGGCAGCGTGGAACTCCCAACCATTTCGTATGAACTGATTAAAGCTTCCAGCTTCTCAACTGTTGTCAAGGAAAACTCTTACACAGTCAGTGGCCACAGCACTCTTGGCAGGAGAGCAAACTGAAAGCACCAGAGTTTGTTTGCCTGGTAAAGCGCTGCTGTCTACGCTCTTCAACCCTTCCACTGCTTCTTGTCAAACTTCTCCCACACGAACTGTGTCTTTTAGATCCCTGTCGTAACATCTCATCACAAGACTTTTCACTGTCTTCTTGGACTCTGTTGGTATTGCCTCACCATTAATGTAGAACCTTTTATCTACTACTTTGCCTTTAATTATAGAGATGCTCCTTGATTATGCTCCTATATTATTTAATACATATTTGTTTTGTAGTTTCCAAACCAAAACTGGCCAGCATCTTGTTGCAGACACGCTGCTGCTAATGTCAGCTGTAAACAGTGCAGTGCAGTTTTATTGTGTTTGTTTTGTTTTTTTTTAAATCAATGTCAGACTTCTGGCGTCTTCTGAATGACTTTCAGATTTTTTTTTTTATTACATTTTAAGCCTTTTAAAAGCAAAACCATAACAAAATAATAGTGTCTTCTGAGCAAAAAAGTAAATAGGCAAAATGTATACCGGTATTGCCTCCCCTGTGCTGTATGGGTTAGGCACCTACGGTCTCAATCAAGTAACAGTAACAAAAATGATGTGCCTGCAAAAACATTTTTACAGTTTTCTACGATAAAATATATATATATATATATATATATATATATATATATATATATATATATATATATATATATATATATATATATATATATCCGCCTTGCTTTTCTGCAATGGTTAATCAATGACGTATATGCCTTCATTGCCAAGTTTGATAGAACCACAGAAAATACAAATAATAATCTGTGGAAACAGCCTGGAAATTGCTGTTTTAAAATTCCATGTCTTTCCCATGATTTTCCATGACCGTACGAACCTGACATTATTATTAACTCCTCCCTTACAGTTCTGTCCTTTCGCCTCCAAGTCCAGTGTGCGAAATACATTAACGGAACATAAACAACCAATCACAGATCACGCAGTCTGGTAGCCACACACCCCTGCTCGCACCGCAGTTTTGACCGAGAGAGCTCTCAGCTGTCAGTCTGGTGCAAGTATTTTCACAAAGTGTCTTTCTCCATCTTGTCAGAATGCTTTACTGCATGTGCCTATGTGTCATTGGTTCGTTTGTGTTTGTGACCAGAGTCCAGGCTTTACTTCATGTGCACTAATATGCAGCATATGCAAGACTCTTCTTTCTTGACTGTATATTTTTCAGACCACTGGTGTATGATGTAGTTATTGTTAACTGGAGAAACTAGTTCTTACTGTAGCATTTGTGTCTGTCCACTCCTCTTACTGCATTAAAGTTAGCGACCTGAGAATAGATTGCATATTCTTGAGAGTGCAATATCCACCAATGCCCTGACACGTTTTTGTTGTGCTGTTCACATGATTTATGGACCCAAATCCGGTCACAGTGAGATGCAAACCTCTCTGAGATTACCTTTAGTGGATTACAGGGTTAATTTCTGAATCTTTCATTAAAAACTGCACACACCCAGCATTTCACACCTTAAGTGTCCAATGTGTTCTTAAAAATTAGACGTGTGATTGAGCACAGATGATTTTTATTATTTTTTTTTTATTTGTGTTTAATTTTAAATACATTTTATTTCAGGGTTTGATATCTGTTTTATTTGTTTGTTTTTTATAGGAAATTTACAGATTTTTTGTGACAATTTAGAAATTGTGAGTTTGTGAATTCCTGTATTTCTGTGCAAATGTGTAAATGCCCAGGGGGGCTGAAACTGATCAATGCCTACTGTTGCAGTGAAAAGGTGATTTATGCGGCTTGTCTGTTGTGCCCAAGGGCATTTTTGTGCCAAGAAGGTATACTGTAATTAAACCTAAATGTCGTTCTGACAAGGAAAAATACAAATACACATGCATACTACTCACAATTGTGTGTGAAAAGTGTGTGTGTGTTTTCAGGGCCTGAAGGTTTTAAACAGGCTATACAGACACATTGAATATTTCAGAAACGTAGTGGCAGCCTGCCTACTTCTTTCACAGGCACCTCTGCAACCGTTGTGAGTGGTGGCTTTAAAATAGAATTGAAAAAAGACATGAGTTTTATGAGTTTAGAACAAAATGTCAAAAAGTTTTTAAAACATTTTTTTTACTTTTTTTTTACTACTTTTTTTATGAATATGCCACAAATGATCTTATTTCTATTTAAAAATAAAATAAAATGGGGGTGGGGGGATTAATTTAATTACAATTCACTCAGTTACAAGTTCTGTGTGTGCATTACAGTAGCATACAAATAACTTGTATCTCAATAAGAATAATTCACTTTTTATGAAAGCATTTCAAAATCAGTTTGTGATACAGCTATGGATTAAATTATGTAAAATATTTAACATTACCTGTGGAAGGCAGTTAATTAAAACTATTAGGGAGCATCACAGGTTCTTTGACTATGTGATTGAGTAATATGGACTATTTCCACCCAGTGAGCATATCATTTTGCTGTTGTAGCCAGATCTTTCTCTCCCCAGCCGCTCGCCTATGACCGGCTTTGTATTATCAACTTGATGTACGATGGTACTTAAATAGGATAACTGCTCAATCTGCAGGGCTGTAACTTTAAGACTTCTTCGAAGCCAGTGCATCACAGGAGAAGGTCAAAGTCATAGATGCGTTTTTATAGAGCATACCTTTGGCATTGGGGCTGAGGGGTTAAGACCTGTGTGTCTGTTACAGGGCAAAAATTACTTAAAAGGGGAGATAAAAATGCTTGAGCATTGGAGTGTGGAGGGCAGTCCCAAAAGAGGCCCTACATTGAAACTTTATAACCTACAAGAGAGTCGTCATCCAGAAGAGGCTTGGGTCGGCTTGTGAGGCTGCTGTACAGTATGTGGGGGAGGCGCACACTGCCACGAGTTGATCTCTCTTCCTGCTCTGTGGAGACCACAGACTACAGTGCTGCCAACGCAGAATCTGTCATGGTTACCAGAATTCATAACAAACATCTTTTAATAGTAATAATACCTATTTTTTTTTTTTTTTAACTGCGAGCATGAACAAAAGCAAAATAATTATCTGTACATTCTTTAACTTAAAATGTTTAAATTGTACTGTAGGTGAGAATATGTGTTCAGAATTGCCCAGTTAATAAATGTACAGGTTAACCACTTAACCCTTTCGACTGATGGTACAATTCAGTAGGTACTGTAAATTTTCATCTTTATCTAACCCCTTACAGTATGTTTGGTCATTCATTAACGTACTATTAACTGGCTTTGTGTCTACTTATAACTCAAAATATAGTTTGATTAGTTTCATTGGCTGTACCATAGTACGTTTTGTATTGTCATTTGCCAGTATTAACTTTATGGAGAATAAATGAAAGCCAAATGTACTGCTTAGTTTTTATGTAACACTGTAATGCTCTTCAGTACAATATCAGACCTCTGCCCTTAAATGGCTGGCAATTAGCATTCCAATGGAAATCTATTCCACTCAGCAACAGCGAACAGAATATATAATCTGTAGCTAGGTTTTGAAACCTGGCATGAACAGCCTTAATGTCATTATCCTGTGAATTACATGATTCCATTTGAGGTGGTTAGCTGTCATCTCTGAATGTTTACAGCCTCTCATGTGTTTGTTAACATGTTTGAAATTAGATTTGCTGAAAAATTGCAGACCCTATCATCAGCAGTCACCTATAAGCCAATAACCTCATTTTTAAATGTTTTGGGTTTTATTTTTTACCTTGAGGATTCCTGAAGGCTGTTGGCTCCTGTATGACAGAAAGTGTCACTTTATGTTGCATTCTTTGACAGAAATTCTCCTGGCAAGGTTTTGGTTTTTTGGTGAATGTACTGTTCTCGCTGTTATGCACAGTTAGTGTCACAGTTGACATTTCAACCATAATTGGGGGTAAACAGAACGGTCATCTCCTAACATGTGGTATCATTTTTAATGAGCAGCTGGGAGATGTACTATATACAGTATGAAGGTTGGCTTTAGGAAGTTATTAGTGATTCACAAAATGTCACATTAAAGTTTAATAAAGTTTATATATATATATATATATATATATATATATATATATATATACACACACACACACACACACACACACACACACACACACCACACCACGCACACACACACACACACACACACACATATATATATATATATATATATATATATATATATATATATATAATTTGTTTGTTTGGCGCCATTAATATATTTTAATCTAAGTGTTCGTGGTATCTTGTTAAAACATAATTTGTATAAGTCATTTCTCCGGGGCGTGACGTCCTCGGCCCTACCCCCACAGCATGGTGTGTGTGTGTCTGCTTCTGATAATAATAATAATAAGAACAATAACAACAACTAGACAACGTGTGCTTCCTCCATCGGGGCTTGGTTCAACCTTGCTCTGCTGTTGAGTAGACTTCACCGGTTATCTCAGCTTGCCCACCTCGGAGTAACTTCTGTCTTTCTTAACTATGTCTTAGCAGTTCAGCCCATGCCTACCGCAGCTCTTTGAGCCTGTGCTCCACTCCGGTGCACGCTGTGTGTTGCCCTGGTTGTGTGCCTGCATGCGGTCCAGGCCAGGCTATCGCCCCCACAGCACCCCGGTGCAGCAACGTGCGCTTCTCTCTGTACTGCTTTGCTGTTGCCTAACCACAGCCACTCGAGCCTGTGTATCCATCCCGGGGTATGCTGCACGTTACCTCGGCTTGTTTGCGTACACGCGGTCCAGGCCAGGTTATCGCCCGCGCAGCACCCTGGTGCAGCACTGTGCATTTGTCTCTGTACTGCTCCCCAGTTCGCTAACCGCAGCCACTTGAGCTTGTGTATCCATCCCGGCGTATGCTACGCGCTAACCTAGGTTGTGTGACTGCACGAGCTTAAGGCTTGGCGCCTGTCCTCAGTACCCTTGGTGTTGCGCTCTTGGTTCTTGGCATTCTCAGAGCCTCTGTGCCACGATGCTTTGGTGCCCTCTGTGCTTAGACACTCCGTGCCTCGGTGCTTTGGCACCCCGGCACTTCAGTACTCAGACGTTAGGTGCCCCTGGTGCTTTAGCGCCCATTCAACCTCGGACCCTCAGGGTTTTGCTGTCCCTGTTGCCCCGGTGTTGCTCGCCCTTGGTGCTTCAGCACTTCTGGGCTTCAGATCCTCAGTGCACTCGGTGCCCTCAGTGCTGCCTAGAGAAGGTTCCACCTAGAGAAGGTCCAGAGAGAGAAGACAACAGTTTTCCTAGTGGCCCCCCCAATGGCCCAGGAGAATCTGGTTTCCGACCATCTGCCAGCTAATGCAAGACCAGCCTGGGCAGACTCCAAGTATGGGTCTGGCCTCTGAATGGGACTGTCTGGCTGATTTAGGGCTCTAGGACGCAATCGTAGGTACACTGCAGAACACTAGGGCCTCCTTCTCAAGGTTTTTGAATGCCTACAAATGGAGGTATTTTCAAGATTGGTGTCTGACATGGGGTCATGACCCTATCTCCTGCCCTATAGCGACTATTCTGCAATTTCTGCAAGAACTGCTGGAAGCGAGTAAATCCCCCTCTACACCGAAAGTGTACCTAGAGCACCAAAGCTGGGAGAGAGTTCCAAAGAATCAGAGCCATGAAGCTGAACGAGGGTTCTCCAAGTGTGGTGCACTTTTGCTTGGGGATAACAAGCAGGCCAGAGTCAGAGGACCTCAGCTTGTGGGCAGGGATATAGCGGGCCAGCAGGTTGAGGAGGTACTCGGGACCTGTGATGAAGGGCATTGTAGGTGAGCAGGAGAGTTTTGAATATAATCCTGAACTTTACAGGTAGCCAGTGCACCTGGGCAAGACGTGTTGTGTTCATGTTTTTTTACATCAGATAACAATCCTGGCAGCGGCATTCGGTTTTATGGTGCATGCCGGGAAACCACCATATAGAGAGTTGAAGTAGTTGAGTCGAGAGTAGACAAATGCATGACAAATTATTTAATTGTGTTCTTGTTTTTACCCTGAATATCTCTTTACAGTCAGTGCCATACACTTAATTTGGAAATGTGAAAAACAAATATGTTTAAAAACAACAGTAACAGTTGCAGCATTCACTTAGCCTACCTGTCTACAGTAAGCTAGGCTACTTATCACATTTGCTTAGTGACAATAAAGATTCATTTATTAACCTAATCAATGTGTTGTTTGTTTACTTTTCAATACCGAGATCCAGTAAACACGTGGAGATTTTTGAGGACAAGGATTTGACAAATCAAATAAACACATGCACTTTAATAAAGATGGCTGCCGTTTTCTTTAGAAACTATCACTGAATTCTCTTGTGACACTGCGCGATTTATTTTTAAAATCTGTGATAGGTTATAGGCAATATTGCCCGTCCAATTTTAAATTCAGACATTCTCGAAATCAGCTCTGTTTTTCCTAATCATTTACGGTATAGTTTGTGCTGAATATTATTTTTGTAATATAATATAGGCCTATATGTAGATTTATTTATTTATTTTTTTAATTAAGGACAATGTTTTATGCTGTTCCAGCTTGCGGAATAAACCAATTTCGGTAGCTTTTCTTTTTAATGTAGCCTACAGACTTCGTGGCCTTCATGTTTTGTTTACAGTTAACGTGTTTGTATTATTCTGTGTAAAAGAAAATGTTCTAAAAAAAAGAAATCTAGTTTTGTTTATTTCGCTGTTGTGGATGTGTGCCAGTAATCAGTAAAAATAAATCTTCACACTGAGGGTAGGGTATTTAAATGGGTGGAGTTGGATCAATGCTTATTCAATGTGTTGGGGGAGGGGTGTTAAGAAATGTGTTCTACGTTATGTTGGCGTGTGTAAGCATTATTTTGTGAACTGAATAAATACACATAGAAGAATGTAGAATAAGAATGTACTGTGAATACACTGTTTATTTGAACAAAAACAAATGCCTTAAGTTTTTACACAATAAACACCACAGTGTTTAACAACATCACTTCATGATGTCTGATCTTCTAGGCAGTCAAAGCTTTTTCGTTTATTCAATCCCTTACCAGTTTGTTGTGCTGTGGTTCCACTCTGACCCTCCTGCACAGGTGTCCACATAGGTTCGTAGGGCAGCCTTTTTTTTTCCTCTGGATCCATCGTAATTTACATTGTTTGCCCACTCGTGATACCATTCAATTGTAATGAGAGCCCTGAACAACAATGCAGCATATCTTTTCACTCATCATCGGCTCAAGACATGGATTTCCACTTCCTTTTCCAGGCTAATGCTGTTGATTACAATGTCTGGGAGAAGGGTGGCATGGTGTCCAGTAAAGGGGCAGGTGTGGCAGCCACAATGGGATCTTGGGTGAAATTCTCTTTCAAGAAAGCACTGTCATGCCCAGGGTATGTAGCACGCTTTTCTGGTATTGCTTCGCACATCCGTGAACTCTCCAGTGGTTCACGCTCATAGTGACTCTGCGTGCGTTCAAGGAGTTCTCTCTCAACTTTGGCGACAGATCCGACTGCTTCGTGCAGGTGTACAATTTGCCGTCTCAGGCTGTTAATGCTGCGTTGTAGTTTTTCGTTCCGCAGCACAAGCTTTTTCAGAATAGAGTTCTTTGCTAGGTGAGCATGTACAATGTGGGGAGCTGTACGATGATATTTGCCTGTGTACGAAGATAAAACGTATTTGAGTATAAACAGTAGCACACACTTTCCAAATAGCACAAGCTTGAAAGGGAATTTAATGTTTAAGATTGAGTTTACTTATTTTGGAGTTGAAGTAGCCCAGTGCAGCCTGAGCACTACATTTATCCTACATAATTTATTGTTTTTAGTACCTTTTAAAAATGTTGTACCACACAAGTATTAATGTGTTGTTTATTTGTCTGTGTTCCAGGACCCCCTAAATCAGGCCTCGGTCTCAACGGGTAAATCTAATGGTAAAATAAATAAAGAAATACAAAATTTGTAGCCTATGACATCATACCTTTGTCTTATTGACAAGCTTCCTCTTTTTATTTTGATGGCAGCTTTCATTGTTACAAAGCTTCATTTTTTACATTACATTTCAGCTGGGTCAGAACACCAGCACAGTAAGTAGCTTGCAGTAGCCTACTGAAATAATATGAAAAGACAAATGTGTATTTATTTGTGTATTGAAGTCAACTCGTTCGAACACCAAAGCATGCTGCAGCGGCGGATTTCTTTCATATTCATGTTAGGCTTGGCTACATGAATTGCGACTAGAGAACTAACCTAATTTCCTTTTGAATCGTAGGCCAAAATTTCAATGTAAATTAGCAGTTCACTTGTATTCATAGACATTTGGTTTACAGTGTATGGCTATACAACAACTGTAAACAAGTGATGATGTGGACTAACCATTATTTGCAATAGGCTATTCAAAGAGGCATTGCTTAAATGTGTCTAATTTGCCAACCTAATATTCCAGGTCTACTGATCTAAATCCTATTGAAATGATGAAATAAGGAGAAATAAAACTGAAAGATGTAATGGACACTACACACAGGACTTTAAAAAAAGGTTAAAAAACCAACAAAAACATGCCTCCATTTTATCATAAAATACTGTATGGGAACAATACTTGGTTCATAAGCTTGATACAAAGCAATTTACCACTGCACTGTAATGACAGGACAGGGTTTATTTAATTAAATACAGACAATCACAACTTCCGCTAATTGCATTTTCTGTAATTACTGTTTTTTCTATGCTTTCCCTTTGCTGTTTAAATCACAGTTGACTTAATATTTAGATGTGATTTTTAACTTTTCTGTAAATAACTTTTATAGAATATTTTCAACACAGCTTAACCTAACATTCATGCAGAACACACACACACACACACACACTGCACCTCAATTACAAAAACAAAAGAGAAGTCATTTGTTACATAAGAATCTAACTAAATGAACCTTCGTTGGGCCAGACCTTCTTATTTCTGAAGCACTCTGGCTAATAACTAAGAAGACCTGCTTTGTGTAATTTGTCTGCTCCTTCTTTCAAACCAGACCCATTTTGCAGCTCTGTCAGAAGAGTTGCTGCAGCCACCCTCTCTTGGAAGATCAGTAATGTGACTGTCTGAATGTTCCCAGAGCTATTTGTTATGAAACAGCTGAGCCACTTGTGAGACTGTTTGGTGTCAAAAGAGTTGTTTTTTCTCTGCACATGAGAATAATAACTATATTTATAAAAGGAATATGTTTTCCATGCAGTAACTTTGATTAAAATGTTTAGAATAAGTTTGTATCGAGGGACGTTAAGACAAAGTGTTTGTTTCAAACTGAACTCGTCAATCGTACAACTAATGGCATAATAAACTCTAGAAATGAAAGGATTTTACAGAATTAAACTGTGTATGTTGAAAAACGTGTAGAAATGTGTCTGTTGAAAGCTGTTTATGTACAGATAAATACTCTATATGTCCACACTAGCTAAACAAAACACATGGTTGCCTTACATTTCATTCACATTCTTAGATGATGATCATGATATCCTTGAATTAATTATGTAGTTTGTACAGTATAGTGTATGAAAAAAAAACAATACCCTATCTGCACTACAGCATCTATGTGCTGTGCATTTAAACATTTCACCATATTATATGGTTTTCTAACTGTGCATTATATAGACCGTTTATATAGGTTATAAGACAGCTCTTACCAGAGACGCGGGAACGAATTTCAAACCGGGGGTGCTGGAAATGAAAGGGGAGGGGAAGGCACCTTCGGGCAATATTAAAATATGCAAAATCATAATTTTGTGTCCATTTCACCATCAAAATATGCACAGACCAAGTGAGTTTCATAAATAGTAAAACACAGTGGCACAAAGTCTAAAACTATTTATGTAAGATTCAAAGCAACAAGACAACGTATTAACTACGTCAGATATTGCAAATCAAATGTACTGTCCTTAAATGTCTTTTTAAAATAAATGCAAATAAAATACATTCATCTGTGGCACTAAAATGCTTTCATTCTATTCACCACATTTAATATGTCTATTGACACATTATAACTTGTGCTGGTCTCTAACATAACACAGATCAGACATGTTACAGACACCCATGCTAATCTGGAAAGTTACGCCTTTCGTAAATTCATTGTATAGACGAATTGGGAAAAAATGTTACAATTTTAAAGGCAGTGCACTACCGCTTGGCATTTGGTAGCAACTGTTACTTATTAATATAGGGTTGGTAGATTTTTACATTTAGTTATGGTCTCTGTACCTGTCTTTTAAAGCTGTAATTAGCATCGTTTAACCATTGGCTGGATTAAATCGAGCTCAAACATTTTGTAGCTCTACATTCCTTAATGAAAACTGGTTGCTTTTCTTTCACTGTGAGGAGGATGTAATCACTACACCACACACTGCTGATTTCGTAAAATATAGATATCCTGTCTGGATACACATGGCTTGTTAAACTTAACAAATCACAAAATATAGAATTAACAAAGAAACTACTTGAAGGGGAGCTATTAAATTGTAATCCGGGGATACAGAGAAATAAACATGTGAGTAATTCTTTAGAATAAAAGAAAGATTGAAGTCAATATCGTTGTTAATTGATTTGTTTAGATTTTGTTTTTATTTGAATTGTTTTATCTCTTCGTAGTTTCACCCCCTCCTTCCTTTATAAACATCTTGCATCTCTCCCTGCCTTCCTTTTATATACATCTTGCATTTCTTTTTTACATTTTGGAACTCGCCCGTTAAATTGCGCTCAATTACAAAGTACTCAGCTGAAAATGTAACAGTCAACAATTGTCAACGGAAAAACAATTTTCTACTGGAAGGTAAAAATGAAATGGCAGTTTGTCATGCCGTGGCAAGAAACACAGTTACGCATCCATTAAAACAGGCATAAACTTACCTTGTTAATCTACCTTCCTTAACTATTGAATGTCTCTTCTGAGTTCTTACTGAAAATAAAACTTTCTTCACTTTCTACTTGAATCCATACTAAAAAAAATCTCAAATTCCAAATACAGTACTAGTATGAGCCTACTAATGGAAATTACCGTGCCTCACTGGCCTGGGCTGTTGCAGTAACAGTTATAAAAAAGCACAGTGAATAACAAATAAAAAATAAAACACAACAGAGAAGACAGCATCACTAAAAATACAGTTTAGAGTACGATTTCTTTGGTTTAATTAAAGTAAAATAAGTGGCACACAGAACGTGGACTGGTTCTTACTACTAGTAAAAAGAAATGTAGGAAGGCTATGATTTGTTTATTGAGAAATATATTGACACTTGTTAACAGTTAAATATCCTTTATTCTCGACTGTTTAAATGTGGTTCTGGAAGTTACAGAGATTCATTTTTAAAGTTTTGCCATCCCACATTGTTAAGCACACAGTTATCATAGCAAAACCACCTGCTAGGTCAGAGCACATTTGTAAGTAAATGCTGTCTCTTGCATGACAGTGCTTGGTGCTGATACTATCAGTGATAGGTTGGAACAATGAACATCGCTCTGGCATAGCAATGCTTAGCACTAATTGGTTGAAACACTAAATGACAGCATCACAGGCAGTGTAAATGCTCATTCATAAACTAAAGTTAATGAGAAATGTTGCCGGTGCGGCCCCACCACCACTGCACCTCTCCCTCAGGATGTGGGGGTGCGGACGCTAACACTACAAGAGTCATTGTAAAGATTCTCTATGGCTTGATTTGGTTATGTCTTCAAGAGGTATCTTTTTGCTGTTTAACAAGCCAACACCATTTGTTCCCCTTACCCACGGGAGTAAATTATAATGCCTTTTAGTCCAGGGTACTTTGTTCCCTTTACACAGTGCCCTCACAGGTTGGGAGGGAGATCGAACACCAAGAGTCATTCGATCTCTGTTACAGGGTGTTATACACTTTATTATATTATTTGAGGCTCATATGTAAACTAATACATTATTTAACTTAGTGTGACCTGTTTCATTATAAAAAAAAAAGAAAAAAAGAATATAGAGACTCAACCCATCTTTGATATTGTCCAATAGAACCTCTTTTGAGATAGCTAGTATGAGATAATGTACTCTATCCTAAAAAACTCCTTTAGTCTGTCGCATTTTTGGCAGTGCTATCCCTAATCCTGTTGGATTACTTGCTGATGACATCTGCCATCTAACAGGAGAAAGCGGTCTGAAGCATGGATTAACTTAATTGTTCAGTAGACATGTAATGCCAAGACTATGTATTGTCATTTAACAACAACTGATGGATGAAGTAAAACAAACTGTGCATGTTATGTGGCTAATGTGATTGAGGAAGCCAATGGACCTTCTGTGAGTTTTGATATTGATTGCGTCAATCGATCTTATTATGATCCTTCCACTCTACCAGCACTGCAGCAGTAATAACAAGTCACTGCAAGTGGGCCCTGCTGTGGCTATGTACTGGCTCTACACCTGCTTCTTTTCTTTTCACACTTGTTTCACATTATTAAAAAAAAATATTCCTACTGGCCTCCCTTTGGATTATTTATTTATTTATTTATTTATTTATTTTTAGCAATTTGTCTTTGTACTGCTCTGCACATTTTCACTGACATTTTATGACAAGTTGAAACTACTCTCTGGAGAAGCTCAACCTAGATCTATCAAAGTTGGCACATGCTGTATGTACACTAAGAACATGGTTCTGAAGACCTGTCACACCAGTACATTGATGCTTAGCTTGGTTTTAATGGCAAAAGTAAACATACAGGTAGATGGCAGTAACTTGTAGTGCTCTACATAGAGTATGAACACACAGTGTCATGAATATCCCTGCACTTTGCCAAAGTCAGTGATTTGAGGCATATTAATCTCGTTGAAGTCCAGCAAAACCATTCCGTGCTTACATTGAAAAATGTACAATTGTATGATGAAAATGAAAATAATTAATAATATGTTGACCATATATATATATATATATATATATATATATATATATATATATATATATATATATATATATAATATATTAGAAGATATTGTCTGCATACAGATAATTTTGTTATAATTTCCTCACACATCGATCTAAAGGTCGAGTTACAGAAGGTTAGAAGTTTTAAAAAGTTTAAAGCTTGGATGAAGGAAGAGGCAGCCCACTGTTTGTTTTTTACAGTCTACAGTAGGCTTTGTTCTGACAAGAAATTGCACTTTCTCTGTGAGGTGCTGCACTGTTACAGAACCATTTGTTACTCTGCATATGTATATGTCCACGTATATATACTAATATACTTACTGCAACACACGTCTTCCCCCCGCCCCAGTTTACTTAAATTCATTAAATTACCTTTTCCAGTTCATTCTCTGATCTTATATGAGTCACATTCTTTTTTCAGTTATATTTAATTAACAAATAAAAGTTAAATATTATTAATTTGTATTTAGTGCACATGCTAGAAAAGGCTTCATTTATAAATGTATATGAATTTGCTTAAATAGTTTTAATGTATTATTAAAAGGTTTGCTCTAGGTTTTTAAATATGTGTATGAGAGTAAACACAGTGCAAATGTGGTCACATATAAGAGTGCTATAGGTTTATAAAAGAACATTTACAAATAATAGGATAACAGAGTTGTCCAAAATATAACATCATACATAAAAACAAAACTAAAAAACACTGCTTAAAACTAATACTAATATTAATAGTAAATTATCGATCCTGGGCTACTTCAGAGCATGCCCATGTAGAGTCTGCTGGGGACACAATGGTCTTTGTCGACCAGTGGGCTATAAATGGTGTGCTCTGCACCATCCCCTTCATTTCAGTTTTGAAACTGAAAGTTTAATTTTCAGTCTGTTTTAAACCATTTTTTTCAGCTGTTAAAATTGCTTCAAAATCCATCCTTGTTTGCACCCTGTTGTTGAGGAGCTAAATTGAATGTTTTCTCCAACCGTCGTCCAATATTGGACTTTTAAATAGGACTACTACTATAACTACTACTACCAATAATAATAATAATTATAATAATAATGTTTGTGATGTATTATGTGTTGAATGGTGAGTTGATAACAAGTGGAAATTCACTGATTTCTCCAGTAGCTGCTAAACAAGCTAAGAAAACTGTTGATTGGCAGCTGTGTTCATACAATAAAGGGATCACAGAAAACTACTGAATTATACCCTGCTACTAAATGAAGGCATATTAAAATTGATTTTTAAAATATTTTTAGTCTATTCTGCTCTACACTTATATTGAAAAACATCATTGCCAGCTGAATAGACTTCCTTTCATTAAATGACTTTTATGAGTCCAAAGTTAGCAAACCTATGTAAAATATTTCTTACTTTGCTAACAAGCTAGAATTGTGTTGCCTGGTTGATATGTTATGGTCATAATAAACTTGCAAGAGCCAGGATCTCTGATTTGTCCTTTAGACAATACAATATATATATAATATATATATATTATCATATATATATATATTTATAATATCATTATAAATATATATATATATATATTACATGATATGTCGTCGTCGTGCAACTTCTGTTGATAGCTGTAAATTTGAAATTAACAATCAATTTCCGTTTGATTTTCATAGTTTAATTAAATAAGAGCTGGAGCTGAACTATTGGCCTCATGATTTTTAACATTGTAAAGTATATATTTATTTCAATGTCTTATGTATGTCATTTAAATGCAAAATAATCATTATTTTTTTCTATGAAGCAAGTTCCCTATGGACAGGCATTATCTGTGTTTATGTGCGAGTGTGCTGGGTTTTGTTCAGCAAGTCCCTTGGGACTCATTTGTTTGAACACAATTATGCTATATCCTTTTCAGTCTCAGATTAATTGTCCATTTAATATTTCTGTGACAATGATCTAATCTACCCATAATTTAAATCAATTAGCAAGGGCAAAACAAATTAAAAAAGAAACATGCATGAATATGGTTGTGCAGCTCAGGTTCTACCCCAAATACTGTTTCTATGATGAAGGTCTAATATGGACCAACAAGCTGTTGTTTTTAATGATATAAATAAATAAGTGTATTTCTATTGGCGCTTGAAGAGTGTGAAAGGTCTATTAACACAACAACATTGTCAGTCACCAGTCTCTTTGTTATCTTCTGACTCATGTCTTCATATTGTCTATTAAAACAGATTATTTATAGCAATGTCCATTTATAAACAACCTTTTCTCGATAGAAATGTTACAAGCTAGAAAACTGGATTTACCTTTTCCACATCAGAAAGAAAATGCAACTTGCAGAGCCTTTGTATTAGATTCAGTGGCTTTTTATAATTGCATGTCAATGAGGTGTCTTTGTGGGCTGCCTACCATGACATATGTAACAGTTCTTTGTTGATTAGTAGATGGTCATTATATTATGAGTAACTCCCTGCTAACATCAATAGCCATCAATACATGGGAAAATATATTCACTTCAGTCAAGACCTTTTGAGTCCATAGCATCATATTAGATATTCTTTGCAAGTACAGGTATTAAAAATGTAATCTGTTTTGAGGTTGCTGATTCAAAGTCAGTTCCCCTTCTAAGAGATCTGTTTAGACTGCAGCCAAATGGCTGAGCTGATTTAGGGGTCTTTTTAGTGAGTGGCTGGTACAATATAATAACTGGATCTCCTTTTTCGTAGTGGGACAGCTGCTTGGATTTCAATGCTGTCTCCGGCCATGTGTGTAGCAGTAAATATACCTGATGTCAAGATAAATTGTAAAGTTTCATCAGAGCTGTTATAGTAGGGGAGACCCATCTGTTTTATTTGATTTTTGACAAGGACTGACGTTGTTTTGGTTATAGTGGTGATTGGAAATGTATATCTCAATTTTAATGTTGCACATCAAATTGTTTTGTTATTTTCATTGAATACATCATTTATAACATCCCACAGTGGGATGTAGAAGCAGGATCCTACCTGTTCAATTCACAGAAGGATCAAGGGAAGCTTGTAAATGTATATACAAACTGTAGAGTGAGCAAGGTAAGGTAATTTAAGTAATGTGCACGTTCTAGAAGTGTACATTGACCTCCATTGAAGAAGTAATTGCTTCATGTCTCAATAGCGTGTACATCTAAACATCTAAGCTATAATATCTGTAGTTTCTCATTTAGATAGTGCCTGCCAGTGCCTGTTTCCAATCAGAATTGAATCATGTAATTGCAGTGTGACAGTAGCCTCATCATTTCTAATGAATGGGCCACTAGAACACTAGTGTGTTGAATCATTAGGCCAGTTTAGCTGATGTGTTCTTCTGTGCTGTATCCATGCTTGTATCCATCTAATATTTACTTGGCTGCCAATGCTAATATATAGACCTTAAATTGTTTTATTTGGCAAGCAGTCATGTCTTTTTATGGCAGCCTTGTGCAATGTACTGTACTGTGTGAAAAAACGTGTTTGTATGTTTTATGCAGCGCTTAGTTTTTGCAACACATCTAAGAAGGAAGTCTGTTTTAGCACGGTCTTTACATTTGGTAACTGAATTTGGCTTCTTGTGACCTACAGTATTACAAATCTTTGTTTTTCATAATGTATAAAGGCTTGCTCCCTAGTCTTTATTGTGCCCCAAAAATGAACAGACAATTACACAATTTCAAATTGCAAATACTTTGTAACTTACGATGAATGCTAAAATGGGTGCAGTGGTTGCATTTTCACTCAGGACATTTAATGTAAAATCTGTTCATTGTAATTCACCTTTTCAAAACTTGGTAATGAATTGAGAAGATGCAGGCGGGTAATTTACTTTGTGTTTCAGAATGAACAGCTTCACTGCTCTATACAAAAGGAAACCTTAATCAAGTGTTGATTATTTTTGGATTACATAGAAGCCACATGCAATATGTGTATATAATGTATTCTAAATAATACTATCAACTGAGAAGCGCTTAAAAAAACTTTTATGAGTTCAACTAAAATGGTTACCTCCATCCTTTTTGTATTAAGTGTACAATTCCTAAAAGAAAAACAATCATCCATTTTGTCGGTTGCATATTTGCTTGTCCCTTGCCATGCAATACCAGTGGTAAGATTTCAGTATATCAAACAAGCATAGTTGTTGTTTAAGCTATCTTGGGGCTTCCATCTAAATGCCTTTTCAATGACTTACATGCAGTTTGTGTGTATGACCTCTGGAGGTTTGAAGTACATTGCGTCATCTGTCCTATTCTGTTATTATATTAGGGAAACATCGTGTTTATAGAGCCTTACTTGCTGATGCTCAGAGTAAAATCAAAGTCCTTATTATTCCTCTGTTAATTACCTTTAACTTCATACTACCGAATACTTCCCAACATATAAGGCTACAGTGTCTCGAATTGTACCATTGTATTCAATCAGTAAATTAAATGATAATAAGATACTTCCTAAGGTGATGTTGGGTTGACTGTTAACTTATGGGATGGTCGTGAACTACCATCTGTCTTCAGTAGAGAATCCTTTTCAGTCATGGCACTTGCTGGATTCCCTGTTGGCTCAATAAAAAATCATAAACTGTCACGTTTTTTCAAACTTGCCAACTTCTAAAATCTGTGGCTGTGAAAGTCATCTTTGGTATTCAACAATACTGTATTTTGAACATACTGTCCCTCCTAATAACAGTGTGGCAGCATTTTTACGCTAACAAGGGAGTTAATTGCTATGAAGATTTATTTGCAGAATACTAAGACATTAGTTAGTTATGCACTCACATTGTACGTTACAAGCACCCAGAGCATTAGCAGCTAATTAGGTACAGAATGTACATATGTAATATTTGCCATGCAAGTCCTACCTCTGACAGGCTGTTTTTCAATATCAGTATTAATATAGTGACTGTTATTCATAAATGAAATGCCTCCCTCCCTGATCGTTACAGTCATATCTATCACAATGCTCATATACCTTCAAGAAGTGAGAAAGGCACTAATTAAATGCAGCAAAAAGTTCTTATAAAATGCTTTATAAATTAATATTGACTCGGTAGTTGCTACATTTCACCTTGCATTTGCCAAGCAATCTGATAAAGACAGTTGGTTCAACAGATACCAAGATTCTATGTTTAATTGAACGACAGATACAGTTATTCACTTTCAGGACAGGAGACCCAGGGAAGACGGATTTCTCCCACATAAATGTATCTGCATTCCATAAATCGGTTTCATGGAAAATGCAAGGCATTGTAGAGCAAAGTCCCTTACTGCTTAAGACAGATTCTGATGCTGAATAGTGCAATACATTTCTATGGATGCTACACAAAGTAAAAAAAAAAAAATACTGAATGTTAAAAGAAATCCAGAAATGTCAAGTCTATGAAAGCTTAGTTGCATTGATTGAAACATGAAGCTCACAAAATATTGATACAATACAAAAGGCAAGAGCTATAATACAGAGCAATATTTCACATACTGACTGTTTCCTTTTTCATTATTATACAACCTTGCTTTCTTGTGCAAAAACTGGCTGTAGATGTATTTTTCTTTTACATGATTACATGCCAGTATGGTATAGAAGCCCTTGTTAAGAAACTGCACAGTCTACAGTGCATCTGTTTGGACTCAGCTTCCTGTCAAATTAATATTCAGGTCTGCCTCTGTGGAACAGGAGATGGTATAGGGAAAAAGTTAAGATACATTAAGAGTTGTTGTTTCAAGTCAAGATATATAACATCCAATGCAATCACTTAAAATAATACCAAACAGTAAATCTAAAGATGTTTTATTGCCAAAATAATATTTTCTGAATGCTCTGTGTTCATCCACAGAAGCACATGTTTGCAAATCCCATCACCCACCCTTTGCCACTTCCAACATGTCACAAACGCCCTGCAGATATAGACATGTTTAGCCTCCTTATGAGATACAAAGAGATGCAGTTTTTCAAGGTTCAGTTGTTTTCATTGTGAACTGTTTTGCATTATCCACACAGTGGGAGTTTAAAACAAGGTCTGACGTTGACTTAATTTGCATTGCTAGTACCTACATTTGTGGTAGTGTTATGACTGTATATTGGACTGTTATACTGTTCTAATTTAAAAAAAATTAAATGTGTTCTGAATATCGTGAAGATGTGCCCTGCCATCTTTGTAGTTCGTTCTATGGTATCGCGTGGGAGAGTAAATAGAAGTTGACAGGCTGTGTGTTTCCATGGGGACTCTGCTGACAAGGTTAAACTTCAGTAATGTAGATGCCCAGCATGCTCGTCATTCTCATTAGGAGAACAGCTGGTTGGTTTGCTGTGCTATATGGGAGGGGTAAGAGACTGGGAGCAAACAAGTGGCAGTGGTAATATTAATTGGGTAAATTAATATGGAAAGTATGTTGCTTATGTAGGATGGTTCATTAATTCCTCTTATTACCATATTTTAAAATGTGTTCTGTTTTGAGAGAAAGAGAGAGAGACAGAAACCTACCTTTTGAAAAAGATTTTAGAGCAGAGCAGGAGGGGCATAACACACTGTAACATCATTGTTAATGGCACACTGGACTGCACAGATCAACAAACACAAAAAAATGAAAATGCTATTGAGCACTGCATAGACATTATATAATTGCAGACTATTTAGGAAAGGTTAAAAGCCAAATACACAGACAGACAATTACCAAATACAGAGTAAGTGACCACAAAATGGAAATAGAAGCTGTTTGACACCAACAGACCTGTCAACCTGTAGAGAGAAGACTGTGTGGCCAGTGTGATATGAATCAAAGATGAGGAGCAATACCTCTGCTGTAGTCATGCCAACAAAGCATCTTTGAATTGAAATGAATACAGACAGCACTCGAATATCCGTTACCCAGACACATGTCAGTTGTGTTTTACCGCCACTCGGCATCGCCTCGTGCCTTGCAACGTACCCGGGGCACGATGATATTAGAGTATAGCACACACTCTGTTGTGCCTTATTGCTTACAGATAAACAGATAGATAAGACGGCTTGGAAAAATAACCACCGCTGATTGGTTAAACAGCATCACATGACCGTGCGTGTATATAGCGTATACCATGGCTTGCATACTAATGAGCCGCTTCACACTAAATAAATTAGTACGCACCACTGCATTCTAAATTCCATGACAAACTGTCATTTTATTTGTTATTAGTTACAAAACCACTGCCAAAAATGAGTGGCATTTCACCAATTTCCCTTAATATATCTGGGGGTAGAAAATCCACATAACTGGTACAAACACATATTTTAACAGTGTAAGTTTTAACATCTCTGCTGACAGTGAGTTTAAAACCAGCAGCACTGTATTCATGTCTTCAGGAAAACTCTTAGAAAAGCAGGTAACGACAAGGCCAGATACAACCCACCGAATTACCGGCCTGGATTTTAAACATCTGCGGGAAACCGAGGTACTGTCCCCTGACACCGCGGTCAGAGTCTGGTTCGATCGTCAACTTAATCTGGCACGACTTGGACGCAAGGGTGTCTGACAAATAACAAAAACATATTTTGAGATCCAAAAGAATGAAAACGTACTAGAATATGTGTAAACTTTATAGTAAATTTATATTTATAGTTTGTATTTATAATTTATAGCTTGCACATAAGAAGTTAACAAAATCACTTCAAGCTCCTCTATCAGCTGCTCTCCTTAATTCCTTAGTGTAATTTGAAACTCCGCCCATCATCCAGTTTGTAGTGAGATGGCACTTTCGATGCAGAAATTCACATTAAACGAACATGTGCAAGTTATAAGCAAACAATTAATTAAATTAAATTAAATTTGGGACTATTTTACCCTGCAGATATATAGACAATAAAAGTTTCTGGTTTTGTCTTAATTTAAATGTGTTTTAATTATTTATTATTATTTTTCTTCCCACAAATGATAGGTAACCATGTTATAAGCGGTATAAACCACTTGGGGCCGTGCGGTTCTGATGATATATATATATTAGACACACACACACACACATACACACACACACACACACATATATACACACACACACACCACTTCTGGGGTGGTTATATCATTGTAATTGTCCTTCCTTTACTGAGTACAGCACACCCTCTATTCCCCAAACCATCTGAAACAAATCCAGTTGGTGCACCAGACTATAATAGGTGAACTCGAGTCTGATTTGAGACAACACCAGCACCACATCCCCCGTCAGCACCTCTCTCACCCGGTTCTTCCGGCTCTTTAGTATTGCCAATTTGGCCTGACCCAAGAGAAAATTAGCCAGCTACACTCTATGCTTTTTCCCCTTGCAGTACATAACCCCAAATTTAAAAATAGTCAGAGAAAAAGTTAACTGCAGACCAGTAAACAGATCCTTTAAAAAACATAAAAGAGGCTGTAACCTTGAACAGTGCAAATAACAGTAGAATATGGTTTCTCTGCTATTGCAGGAAATACACTTCTCAGAATCCCCTTGTTGAATAATTGTAAGGAATGAGTTAGTGTCCATAACAGTGTGCAACACTCTCCGTTGCAATTCTCCTGCTCTCTTCTCCATTGGTGGCTTATACAGAGCCCTCCAGGCTGGAACAATGGCCTTGTCTACATTTAATTTTTCATGCCAACATCTGGAAGTTCCTTTAATGTTTTGAATTGTTTTATTTTCACACACAGTCTTTACTGTTCTTATCAGTGTCACTGAAGTGTATTCTATAGCGGTCCCTAAACTGTAAAAGCTTCCCTGGGCTGTCCTGACTCTGCTCTACAGCTGGTTTAGCCTGTATCTCAAATGCTGGGGGCTCTAACTCTAGGCTGACAGCACCTGTAAAGAACTCCTTCAGTACAGCCAGACCCTCTCCTCACAGGGCAGCACACAGCTGCATTAAAAAACCACCAATGAATCGCACAGACCTCACCTCCAACTTGTCTGCCATTCGCCTGACCAAATGTAATAGATGGGACATCTTAAGGAATCCTCTAGACATGCATTTATTTATTTTTTTAAACTATCAGATTCTAAAATTGGACAGGTTAGAGCCTGATTATAAACCAGTAACCAATACAGTTCCACTTTATTCATATCTCGCTGAACCCTAAACAACCTCCATGCAATCAGTATTTCCTTATAAAACCCAGGTAGAACAGACAGGTTGAGCTTTCAGTATTTCTTAAAAACATCTGTCTATCGAAGTTCAGATTCCCCACTTTGTGAAGGAAACTAAATGCCAGTGATCTCCAAGGGAGAGACTCAGGGGCAAACAGCAGCCTCTGCAGAGACTGGAGTCTAAACGCTGCGACCCTGCCATACACATATCCACCAAGCCCTGCCCACTCTCCTCTACAGGCAGGTACAGCACACGCTGTTTAACCCAGTGAATACTGTCCCAGAAAAACTGTGCTAAAAGTCTTTGGATCTCCATTACCAGCGACGGTTGGGGGGTCTACACACCTAAACTTGTGCCACAACATTTAAGTGACCAAGTTGTTAATAACCAAAACCCTTTTGTAATAAGCAAACTCCAGTTCTGCAGCCGTCCTTTTACCTGTTTGATACCCCCACTCCAGTTTTCCTTTGCCACCCCCTCTCCTCCTAAAAACATGCCCAGATGTTTAAAAATTTGCCGATTCCACTGCAGGTCTACTGGCAGGTCTGGTGGCCTACTACCCTCCCATTAAAAAAGCATTGATTTTAGCCCAGTTTACTTTTGAGGAGGAAACCCTTTCAGACACACGTTGGCAATCTTTTAATGCTTACACATCCTGAGTGTTTATCACAGTCACTGTGATATCATCTGCATAAGCCACTACTTTTGCATGTTCCATAGATACACCTGGAATAGTCAAATCAGTTAATAAAGTGCGTAATTTATTCACCGAGTGTTCAATGGAGAGCGAATATAACATTCCAGACAGGGAGCAGCCCTGACGGATACCCCTCTGCACTGGAAAAGGAGAGTTAAGCACACCGTTTAGTACACTAAAAACATTACTATAGAGCAACTGAATGTGTCCCTGAAAACTGGGACCAAAGCCAAATGCCTTAACTACTCTAAATAAACGCTTTTTCCTGATCTATGGAAGGAAGCTTCTAAAAGATCTCTAACTAAAAAAATATTATCAAAAATTGACCTGTTTGACACACAGTATGTTTGCTCAGGCTGTATAATAGTATTCAAAACCAAATACAACTGGATTGATGATGCCTTAGAGAGAATCTTATACTCTGAACAAAGGAGACTAATAGGCCACCAACTCCTAATGTTGCACAAGTCTCCTTTTTTTTGGCAGTAATGTCAACACTGCCCGACGGCAACTCAGAGGCAGTTCATTTTCCTTTATGCTTTCCATGAGCACGTCAAACAGATCTCTTCCAATGTGTGGCCAAACAGTTTTGTAAAATTCAATGGTCAAGCCATCGATCCCTGGTGCCTTTCCAGTATTCAGCCCAGCCAGAGGCTCAGACATATCTTGCAATGTCAGCTGTTCTTCAAGCTTCTCTTTTTCCTCTTCTCGAACCTGAGGCAGCCCCTCGAGGAACTTCTGTGCCTCCTCTGACTCATCCACTGCCTCCGTCGTGAACAATTGCGAAAATAAATCCACAGCGCACCTACGGATCTTACCAGGCTCATGTAACAGTTGACCTGTCGCTGTCTGCAGACAGTGCATCAGTTTTCCTTGTGCAGTTTTCTTTTCAAGTGCAAAATAGAATTTCATTGGTGCATCCATCTGGGCGGGATTCTGAAATCTTGACCTTACCAGTGCCCCCTGAACCTGTGTGTCCAACAGATTAGATAATCTTTTTTTTCTTTATTTTCAGGTCTTCAAACAGCCTATTGCAGTAGCCGGACTCCAGAGCTCTGTGTAGATCAGTGATATCTGCTTCCAGCTCTTATATTGCTACACTAGTGCTGTTTTTGTTGTTTTTAGTGTACTGCTGACACACCATTTTTATCTGAACTTTGGCTACATCTGACCACTTTCTCAATGAAGAAAAAGCCATTTTTTGTCCTTTCCACCGTTTTTAAAATAATCTAAAACACTTTAAAAAGTGGGCATCCTGCAGCAACTTGTCATTAAAATGCCAGTTAGAATGAACCTTCACTTGTGGAATAACCATTTCTAAAAGAACCATACTATGGTCTGAGAATCCATTTGGAATAATCTCTGATTTTAATAAATAAATTAAAACCGTGATTAAAAACATTATCCAGCCTGGCTAAAGAAATACTCCCAGCACTCCCTTTAACCCATGTGTATTGCCTGATGTTATTAAGTGTTGAACTCCAGACATCCACAAGATCATTAGCAGTTAAAACTGAAATCAGTTCCCTGACTGACTGTGGGTGGGGCGCTGTGCCATTCCTATTAGACTGATAGTCAATAGTGCAATTAAAATCCCCTGCTAATAAAACAACCTCTTCTGGCTGACACTGTGGCAAGACACTACTCAGAGTCTTTAAAAAAATCCACTCTCTCTTGTCTATTGTTGGGAGCATACACATTAATAAATATAAAAGTTTTATTTTTTACACAAGCTTTTACCTGTAACAATCGTCCCTGTACCACTTCAGTAGTAGAAAACGATTCAGGTTTAAAATCTGGTGCAAATAATATTGCAACCCATGCTCTGAAATTAGTTCCATGACTTAAATTGACCTCCTCTTCCATTCATTAAACCAGTGTGCTCGATTATTTACATCAGTGTGTGTCTCCTGAAGAAAAGCAACATCCACTTTTTTTTGCAATAAGTAAAATCAAAAATAGCTGCCCTCTTTACTATATCCCTCCCACCATGGTTGCATGGCTAAGTTAGAGAAGGACAGACAGGAAATTGCACAGAAAATAAAAAAACAGAAAATCAGGACAATAAATAAAAGGCTTCACTAATTTAACCATTAATACTTTTTTTTACTAGTAAGATTCTTCAATCTTTTTCTTTCTTTTCAAGCGCCAGTGTTATAGCTTCCCAAATCTTCCCAAATCTTCCCAAACTTACAAACAGCACCAAATCAGGAAAGTGTTCTACCACACTAATCCCTCTTTTACCTTTTATAATTTCTTCAAATTCCCATGTACTTTGTGCGCTATACTCCTCTAACCTGCTGGCTAACAGAGAGCTCACAGCTATATGAGGAGTCTGTGTCACTAGTGCCCGCCACATCACTGTTGCTAGTTTCAGCGAGTGGCAAAACATAATTAATTACTAAACCCTCCTGAGCAGCAGTCTGAACTAAATCTTCACTGTTCAGAGCACCACTGCCTTATTCATGCGAGAATTTTATATTTTTACACCCTACTACTTTTCCAAGCTCAGTTACAAATTTCTCAACACTGACAACTATGATTTTAATGCCGTGTCTGCGTGTAATGTTATCAAAATCAGAGCTGTGCCTTCTCGGAACTCCCCCTGCTGTGGTGATATGGTCATCTCTATTTAACCAAAAATGTTTTGATCAGCTGTAACAGTCAAACAAACCAACCATAGAAAGAAAAAGACTAGGGACAAAACCCCTTCCTTACTCAGAAATCCACTCACTCCCCACACACGCAGCTTTCTCACACACTCCCAGCATGCATAGCGACAGACAGTAACAATAGATAGATAGATAGATTTATAACTGAAACAATGAATATTAAGTTCCTCTATAGCTTTTACAGAATTTGCTGAAAATCTTGGCATTTAAGGCCAACATTTACAACACAAGTTATTATAATGATTGGGTGCACAAGGGTTTTGGACCATGACTGTCGAATCATTTTCCTTTGCATGTTATTATCCTGAATTGCATTTTAATATGATGGGTAAAGACTTTTAGTTGCAACATAAAGCAGATGAATATAATAGTATCTAAAATGTGCAAACTCAATAAGTTTAAATGACTTACTATTGAGAGGACAGAGCTTCAGGTCATTCATGGTGTTCATTTTTAAAATCACCTTTTTATGCATGATCCAGACAGAGACTGTAGTCTACATCTAGTTGGCTTTCTTGTACAGATTAGTATATTGAGTTTGACAGGGCACAAGAGCATGTCCTGATTTCTTTCTGCCTTGTCACTTGCAGGCATATTAGGAAGGCCGATATAAATCATAACTTTGAAAAGAATAATAGAAAACTTATTTCTTGCACATGGGAGATCTTAAAAGCACTTCTTGCAATACGGTTTATTTTAACAGTTTACAGGGCAGCTATACTTCTGACCAGACTGAGAAAAAAAGTGACATGTAAATGTAATAGCAGTAAGTAAGGAGTGAGTCAGTTTTGTGTTTAACCTTTTTTATATATATAAAAATGTCTTTGACATTTTTACGTTTCTACTTTTTGCATTTTCCATGTCTCAGTCTCACATTGTTTATCTGACCCGGCCATATCTTACATAAAAAAATGTTTTACTTTTTTTTTCTGATGCTTCACTCCCCCCTGTTGAGAACCATTGGGTAAACTATCCACCACAACACCTCACACCAGCTCCCCAGTTCACCCTGTGTTGCCATGGTCACAAGTTCTTGAAGACCCTAATAAAAGCAAACCAAAGACCGCTAAATGTCAAGCCTGGCCTGTCCACACCCAAGGCAAGTTGCATCAACAACATTATTAATGTTTAATTCGCTGATGGTCGCAACATCGATATACATTGTAACTCCTGAATGTGTCCAAGGTGGTGGAAAACATCTGGGAGTGGTTCGGCAGAGCAGACTTAGATCTCTTCGCCTTGCGGGAGTCTAGATACTACCCTCTTTGGTTCTCAGTGAGAGACATCAACAGTCCCTTAGGAGTCGACGCCCAGGCCACGACTAGCTGGCTTGTCTCCTATATGCCTTCCCACCGATACCACTGCTCCCTGCCTTCCTAGAGAAGGTCAGGGTAGAGAAAGCTACAGTGCTTCTGGTAGCTTCTTGGTGGCCATGAAGGACCTGGTTTTCGACCATTTTGCAACTCCTGCACGGCCAGCCGAGGCAGAACCCCCTGTGGGCAGATCTCCTCTCTCAGACCCAGGGCGATCTGTGGCACCCAAACCCCCAGCTGATGTAGCTATGGATCTGGCCCCTCAACGGCAATGCCTGCCAGCTCTAGGGCTTTCATCAGCAGTTATTGCCCCTATTTAGAATGCAAGAGCTCCCTCTACCAGGTCACAATACGCTTCTAAGTGGCACTTATATCAGGACTGGTGTCTGGCCCAGGGCCAGGACCCAGTTACCTGCTCCATGGCAGTTATCTTACATTTTCTCCAGAAACTATTAGATGACTGTAGGTCCCCTTCCACATTGAAGGTGTACCTAGCAGCCATATCTGTTTGTCACACACGATTAGATGGGTTATTTGCCTGGAAACGATTTCCTGATGTCCCAATTTCTTAAGGGTGCGAGGAGGCTGTGTCCTTCCAGGACATCTAGCTTCCCCTCGTGGCGCCTTGATGTGGTGCTGGAAACCCTTACAAATGCCCCATTTGAGCCACGCCACACTGGATCTGAAGCTCATGTCTTTAAGGATTGCATTTTTGATGGCTATTGCTTCAGCAAAACATGTGGGCGAGCTGCATGCACTTTCAATGCACCCTTCTTGCACTCGCTTCACTGGAAACTGGTCTAGAGTCTCCATGTGACCAAACTCGGCATTTTTGCCAAAAGTAGTATCCCCGTTACACGTGAACCAATCTGTGGAGTTGATGGCATTCCGTCCTCCTCCCTTCTCTTCTCTGGAGAAATAACGGTTACTCATGCTCTGGGCATTGAGGTGCTATATTGACCGTACAAGGGGTCTTAGACCCACTGAACAGTTGCTTGTGTGTTATGGTTCTAGGACGCTGGGTCAGGCATTGTCTAAACTGCGCCTGTCCCATTGGATAGCGGACGCAATTGCTTTGGCTTATGAATCTGCTAGCCACACACTTTCATGAGGTTCTACAGACTGAATGTGCTGGATTCCTCTACTCCACTTTTTTGAGCTTCGGTCTTGGATTCTATTACACTAGTGGAAGAGACCACTTAGTGTTACTCTGGATTAGACTGCTGTACTCTTTGAGTACGCTCTCCAGCTTTACCCATGTAGTAAGAGTATCCCGGTATGATATCGTACTGTTAAAGACCCTCTGTTCATAGAACAGTGTTAGGACATATGTCTTTCGAACCAGACGCTGAGGCGCTGTTCTGTGTATTTTTTACATGTAGACCAATCCTGTCCTACTGCTGCGTGGTCTCCCTCGCAACTGCTTTGGTACACGGTACCCATTAGTTGATGGCTATTTTCGAATTGAAAGAGAACGTAAGGTTGCAGATGCAACCCCGGTTCTCTGAAAGAGAAAATAGCCATCAAGCAGCGAGGTCGCTTCAGTAGCCCTTGCGGCCTGAAACAAAAGAGGCTGGGCTTCCTACACTCTGCATAGTCATTCAGCACCCGAGGGGCAGGGCGCTGATGTCAGAGCTACAGAGGCCTAAAGGCAGCTTTTATATTAAGCTCAGCATAATCCTATCATCTGACGTCGATACCTATTAGTTGATGGATATTTTCTCATTCAGATAACCGGGGTTGCATGCTCAACCTTATGATTTCTTCATTAACATATACATATGTATCAAGCGGTAACCTAAGGAAATGTCATTTTACTTTGTCTACCTTTCAGAGTAGTTCAGACGTTAAACAATAAAAAAAATGCTATATAATAAATAGTTTTCCTGTCACAATATCAAATCGGTCCCCACCCAGTGTATCAGTATAATACTATGAAAACAATCAGTGCACTGCACAAGTCAGAAGTTTAGCACAGAAGAGTCGCCAATACCGTACACTTACTTCACATTAAGCTGTCCTTTCAAAATCCAAGGTTGTTTTGGCACCTGACCATTACAGGAAATGTTCAGTGTACTTTTAATAACTCACATTTCAAATGTAATTTTGAAAGAAGTTAGCTATGTCAAATGTTTTTTGAATGCTGTGATCCAGAAAATTTGTATGCATTTATCCAAGGCTTTTATATTGTTGTATTCCTTGTATTTCAAGTTTTTAGAGATTTTTCAAATGTGGGCTTCTGTGCACAAACATCTGTCAACTGAGCTAGTAAGCAGCGAGGTCCAGCTGTTAGCAGAGAGGTTAGAGAAAGTGAGACTGGGGCTTTCTCTCTTTCTCTCTCCCCAGTGGGTTGCCAATTTCTTTGTCACAGATGAGAAGTGCCCCTTGTGACTAACTGGTAGAATGAAAACGGAAAATGTGGCACTTCAGACTGTAGTTTGAAATCACAATCCCAGCATTGATGCCAGAATGCAATCTCTAGCACTGATCCAGTGCATATTCTGCATTGCATTAAGGGAATTAACTGAATCTGTATATGAACATAAACATTTTACATATACAAACACCTGCACAATTAGTAGTCTGTAGTCTGGCTGTACGCCTGTGGGCTTGCCTGTTAGCTGCCTGGGAGCTGCGTTGTCCTCTCCAACACTGTAGCTCCTGGGTGGCTGGATGGTGAATCCACAGTGTGTAAAGAAGCGGTCAGCTGACGACACATGCTTCGGAGGAGAGCGTATGTTCATCTTCGCCCTCCCAAGTCAGCGCAGGGGTGGTAGCGGTGAGCTGAGTGTTAATAATAATTGGTCATTTCAAATTGGGAGAAAATAACAAAA
Organism: Polyodon spathula; assembly: GCF_017654505.1. Lineage (NCBI taxonomy): Eukaryota > Metazoa > Chordata > Actinopteri > Acipenseriformes > Polyodontidae > Polyodon > Polyodon spathula. The sequence continues at coordinate 37,447,920 of NC_054544.1, forward strand.
CTAATTGACAACAACTACATTTAAAAAAAAAATCAAATAAAAAAAAAAAGTTAAGGTCAATCAGTTTTTAAAAGTACTTTTTCTTGAAATGTAACAGTTACTTGCGTTTGAAAATGTAATGTAAACGTCACAACAGTTATTTCTAGTGAACTACAGTAAGTTTTTGCTTTTTTAACTCATCAGTTACTTTATATAGTAATATAAATAATCAATAAAGAAGCAGTAAACATCTAAACAGTTTTCCTACTTGAGTCATGCAGCAATATCGTGCTGAAGGTGTATCCTGATCTAGATTAAATCCTAGTTTAGTGTTATACTGATTTTAAAAAAGTGAAACAAGAACACATTTGTATCTTGTATCCATTGGTCTTCCATTGGCCTTCAAGATATACGTGACTGTTAAACGTAGATAGACTAGTGAATCAGCCTCCCCATTTCCCCCTTTTTAGATTTTTTTTTTTTCAAATTCAGAGGAATTCAGTCCTCCGTTTAGAAGCTTTTTTTCTGGTCTTCTGGTTCATTGCTTATGCAGTGTAATCTAAGACAGAGCTTAAACCCCACAGTCCTTGAAACGACTCCGGGCATTTAACCCAACGTCATAGTCATCCATTCACACCTGTGCATGCATTTATGGAAAATAATTGGAGTTGGAATGAGATGTGCTGTTCTGTCAGCTGTGTATTTATTACACAGCTTTATTACCATAATACAATGATCTTCCCTTTTGATATGCATTTTTTTCTCTATCAGAAGTGTTTTTTTTGCCCCAGGTTTGATCCCTTTTTTTTCCATGGCACAATGTATACTGACCTCTATTCATGAGCTTCTTGGTCGGCACAGCAGCATTTCACTTCGTTGTAAACACTTGAGACTCCAAGGAGAGTGATGGTACAGTCTCAAAGTAGAGTCTGCAGAAGCATGTTATCAAGAAGAGACAACCTGCTGAAAGCAGACATTTGTAAACGATGCATTTGGTAAATTCCTTAGAACACGATCGATTTATAGTCTTCCTCTAGATGAAGACATCCAGTAATGCAACAAATCAATAATGAAGTTAGACAAATGTTGATGCGTCTGTGTGCGTGCCTTTCATGTCTAGATTAAGACATCGTATCACAACCGAGGGCGCTGAAGGAACAAGATCAAGCATTTCTGTATTTTGTGGCCAGATACTAGAATGAATTAGTAACTACTAAAAAGACCACATTACTTAAGTATTTAAAAATAATGTGTCTCACTGCCTTACAGGAAATTAGCTTTGATTTTAACATATGTTATTTGATCTGTTGATAGTATTAATGTATAGCTGGGCCTGTCTGTCCTGATGGGACATCCTTGTAATCAAGGCATTGATACTGTTTTAGGCTGCTTTCTGGTGTGGAGGGTAGCCTAAGTGTCAATTATGGAATTCCGTAATACCTAGGGGTCAGTCTCCGTTATCAATGTTTTTTTTTTTGTATGTTTTGTATTGTTTTTTTGAATTGTTTAAAGTTAGATTTCTCAATGGGGGACCAAACTTTTTTTTATTTTCTCCACCACACTTTGTACATTTTAGTGCTGTTTTTGAGTATATCTGGTCACGTGATTGATAAATGACACATAACAGTAACCACAATGGCATTACCTAAGGTTCACTGTATGATACTGCTGTTTCCTTTTCCTTGTGCTCCTGGCAAACCCCTCCACAGTCTGACCTCAGCTGTAATATTCTAATGAGCCCCATGAGGGTGGGACATGTGACTAGGATTGCTTTTCTAAGACAGACACACAGTGAAACTTTCAAGCATTTGGAATTGCTCATTTACTGGAACAAGCTGCATGTCATTACCATTCAGCGACTTCGCAAGTCCAATTAAAAATAAACTTGGGGAGAGGAAAGAGCTAATGCTGTTTCTTTGTCTGGATTTTAAGAATGATCCTAGAGATTAGTAACACTTTACTTCCTAGTGGTTGAGGTATTACTCATAGGCAGTTCTGGCATGTGAAGTAAGCTTTGTGTACCACAGTTCATAAACTGTGTTTAGAGAGAAACAAAGAGTGCCTATTAAGTTGTTAGACAGGATCACAAGAGACAGTTAAGAGAGCTGTTAATACACCTGTGAAGCAGTCAGTACTAAACCAGTCTTACATTTGTTTTGTTCTTGGAAAGGAAATTGATGTAAATCAGTCAGTCATCCAATCCAATCAATTAAAGTGAAATGCTGCTTGCAAAGCTAATTCCTTTACACATATTCGCTGATTTAATATATACTGTAAGTTTTACCTTTGAGAAATTATACAAGAAAAAAAATCTGTTGTGGTTTATTATGAAGCTTTTGTACAACTTTTTTTTTTTTGTTCTGCTTTATCAAACTTGTATTAAAAGTATGGTTGATTATAAGAATCTGGTACATGTAAGAAATATACAGTGCATTGTAGGTAATGTGGGACGCTGACAAGCTGGCCTGAGCAGTGACGACAGACCCGGAAGAAACACCCAGCACTGCAAGTGACTGAAAGTGCTGCTTGCGCTGTTTAATAAACACACAGAAAATAAAAGGTTGAACAAAACACTTAACAAAACAATCGGCACAGTGGCCAAAACAAAATAGACAAAACAGACAGAGGGCAAACACTAAACAAGAATCGTGCTGGCCCTCCAGCACGGTAGCAATTGTTAGTTCTTCTTTTAATTATTTATCCGCTTTCTCTCCCATTCCTTCTCCCTGAACACCCAACCCGAAGTGAGTGCGTTCGGGTTCTACAGCCGTGCAGAGATTCAATTACCAATTAATCATTCACTTGAATCTTTGCACGTGAACTAATTTTTGCAGTCCTTTGTTCACATACTATACACATTTTAATCTGCACGTGACGTGACTGTGTCACCCTCGTGTCTATATACAAATATACATTTTAAAACGCTCATGCTACATAACCCCACAATATATCACATACACCAATACATATACACCAACATTAATACACCACACGCAACATATAAACACAAAATACACACAGGGGCAGGGCACTCTGCTACAGGGACATAGTTAGAACACCATGTTATAGTGCAAGTGTTTAACTTTTTTTATGTGGAAACTAACTTGTTCGGCCTACTCCTCATCCCTTTAGGCTTAAGGGTGAGCAGATGTTACTTAGTAATGTGTCACAGAGCATCTGCCATATATTTATCCTTGTCCCTCATAGGAAACTAATTAAGTCATTAGGTCTGTATCATTAGAAAATGGACCAAAAAATATCAAGCTAAGTTATGGGACCTCTGCTAACCTGAGTAGTCCTTAATTACATGCCATCATCTTGCTAAATGAGCCTTGCACTGGGGCACAAAGAGTTGAAAATAGCATTGACAAAGAAATAACTTGCAGATATGAAATTATATTGTGTGGTCTGTGGTATATGGGTATGCTCAAAGCCAGAACCAGTGCCAGTACCATCCCATATTATTATGTCATGGCAGACGAAGGCACTTCTGAGTCGAAATGTTGGTGATATTTTTTTTATGAATTAAAGATGTCCTTTTTTTGGAGCGTAATTGAGTGCGCGGTTCTCTCTTTTTCTATAATGGCTAGAAAAAAACAGGAATTCAGAATTGTTTTTTGATTTGATGTAACTGAGAGAAAGAGAAACCCTGCTGGGGAGTTGAAGCTATGACACATGCAGAAGACGCACCATCCTTGACTTCTTGTTGGCTTGCAACTTACATAGTTTTCATATTTTCAGAGTTAAATGAATATGGCTAATACGGCTACCATATTGCGGTCACGTGACTTGCGACTGTTATACACAGCCGAAGTCTAAGGTTTTTCAATTTAAGTTTAATTGATTTTCCTACTTAAGTGCACTGCGGTACTGCGTGAACCAGACAGCATGTTTCTAAAAGTAGGAATGGAGTCAAGTGATCACTTTGTCTAGTAATGGTATATTGTTGAGTTATCTAGAAACATGATATTATAGATTTTAATGCACTGATTATGGTATTTCTAAAAATATACAGTTACAGTATGTATTGAGCATGTAAATCCATGGCAATTAAACATGTAACCTCCCCCAAAACAGATAATGAGTTAAAAAAAAAGAGGCATCTTTCCTAGCCCCCCTCCGCCCACAATCACCAAAAAAAGGATCCTTTGTAGAAATGTCTTTAAAAAATAGAAAGGAGGAAATTGGAAGAACATCATCATCTTTATGCTCGTAATAGGATCAGGAGACTAAATGAGAAGAGTCTGGACAAAAAAAACGCAGCTTAGCAAATAGCTAAGTTAAGGGATCTGGTCAAATGTAAAAAGCAGGTATGACTACTGTCAAAAGTAATGTTATTGTCATTTGTCACTTAATGTATGTAACCAAACTGGCTGTAATAGCATTTCACACTTAAATGGCACCAGTAGGTGGATGGCTATACTATATATTTATATAATTAAATGCAAGTACTTGTGATAATGGCATTATATATATATTATTTTGATATATACTATACACCTAATAAATGTCTTAGTATGATAGTATATTAATATATATTATATATATAATATATATATACATGTATATATACTATTTATGTTAGGTGTACTATACTAGTCCTTATGTATTATTGCCCACAGCATACAAGGATATATTGTAGTGCTATTTTAAGTTGCTTTAGCAGCTGCTACTGCTCTAAACACCTGGACACTGACATCTGACTTATCTCTGCTGGTTCTCCCTGCGTATGTGGATGACACCATTAGCATTAAATACACAGTCATGGCCACTCCCCTTGATCCTCTTATTTATATTGATTGTATGATAGCTACCAAAGTCAAAGCTTTCTATGACTGATATGCCTACTATGAACATTTCCCTTGATTACCAGCTATTTATAGTTTGTTTATTTATTTATTTATTTATTTATTTATTTATTTTGTATTTTATTTCATTGGTTGTCCTAACTACTTGGGGGCATTTCAGTATAAACCCCATGCATATTTGCTTTGTGAATACCTCATAAAAGATGTGTCTTAATAATGTTATACAGTAGTTGGCAAATAAAAAGATGTGGTATCACAAAACCCTATAAAACAGAAGTGAAAGCCGCATAAAACAGATGTCTTAACTGTGTCGAGATGTATCGGAATCCAAGTTTTAAGTATGTCATTTGAAGTAAGATAATTCCTTACTATGGCATGACCTGTGACAGACAGACACAATTTCAGATTGTACTGCTTGATTTGATTTGAATAAATACAAAACTAAGTGTTGATGGCTTGCTAAATGCATGGGTCAGAGGCCTGTCATTATGGATTATGTGTTGCATTTCACCATACCACAGTGGTTTATCCAATTATATGGCAGTAATAAATTATCCCTGGGTGCATCAGCAAGAAATTGTCATTCTGCATTTAAACCCCAGAGGTGCAGGAATTGTCACTGACAAAAATTAATAGCTACACAAACTTGCTAACAAGCTGTCTATAACAGCATGGCCACTTTTGAGCACCGTTTTCTAATTTTAAAATAGATAGTTACATCTACCATACTTGACAAACTGATCAAACGGATAAAACTGGCAACTATATAAAAGCAATACAACATCTCTGTAAACAAGGACATGGTTTAGAAGCAGCTTTTAGAAAAAACAAAGTTACTTTTCTAAATGAACAATGTAAGACTGGTTTGGCTGAATTAATGCCCATGACAGTGTTTGGTGGCCAAGACAGTGAATCTCAGAATGCGTTATAATAGGGGTATAGGCCTCTCCAGTCTTCCATGAACTAATATAATTAAGCTTTGTCCATGAAGCACTGTTTTTCGGTTTTGCTGTTGGCTTTTTTAAAACTGAACACTTTCTCCATCAGCACATTACAGTTTGGCTGCTGTTGGTAAGGTGAATTGATTTTAGCCAATACAGAAATAATTACATTCAATACAGAAATAATTACATTCCTTAGAATGAATAAATGGATTGTGCTGTTGAGGAAATTAATTGTAAAGGATTAAACTGTGTTAATGTCGGTCGTGGCATCTGTGTTGTAAAAATGAACAAGTAATAAAGATTTAAGTGGTAAAGATTCCCTATATGAAACAAGCACACATTCAGACAGTTAAGTTTGAATGGATAGGATGAAATCCTATTAAATATGTTGTCTGCTGCTAATAATTGCTGCTCAGTTTTGTGACTAAAACTTGCTTCTCATAGCACAGTAATCCTGCTCTCTGGTTTACTGGAGTAATGACAGCAGCTTATTAGAATAAGGAATACAGTATTCTCAGAGTGAAAGAGTGACAGAGAGGTTACCGGGCCTATTCTAGGTATTGCTATGTACTGTTAAACAGAAAGGTGACATTGCTGTTTTTTTATAGAATTAAAAACAATTAAATTTTTTCTCTTGCATTGTAGCCAGGATTATCTACAAATTACTTTATTCTGGGAATTAGTACCATAACATTCTGAATATTTAGCCTCTGTATTCCATGAATAATGTTCATCACTTGTTTAGTGCAGACCTCTTATATATTTAAGAATTATGGTATGATAGGGTGTTGTGATGTTCTGAAATATCCCAATGGCTGCGACCGTTGTAAGACACGACTCCCTAGGAGTACTATAATTCAATTATAAACCAGCTTTTATAACATACTAATTCGGCACTACACTCTCGCTTTTTATTGCTGTTTTAAAAAGGAATGTTCAGGTGAGCGGTACCGTGTGCCAGAGTCCTGCGCGGGTCTGATTTTAACGACCCCATTCCAACCCGGACTCGCTACTACAGGACCCGACCTGAACCTGCAACCGGTTGCAGCACCCTCTTCTTACCTGCTTCCTGACCCGACCCGCTTTAATAAGACCTGCAACCCGACACGAACCTGCAAGTGTTTGTCCTTTACCTACTGCCTGCGCCGACTGACTCTCTCACGCTCTCACATTCACACACAGATACCTCTACCGTTCTCCACAGATTGAGTTTATACAATAAGCTATACAGCGTGGTAGCTTTATCTAGTGGTCTGGATATATTTTAACATAGTAATACTATCTCTACTTCACTGTAAAATACCTGTCTATTCCTTTCGTGCCATCAGTTGAAAGGGAGCTACACCTGTGCTTTCGCAGAGATGGTGTACCAGTTTTGTGGCCGTCATACACAAAAAACATAATGACAGGTTTTACAAGCAACGGATCCAGTAACATGTTCATTATTTTCATTCGCTGAGATTCAAAAAGAATTCCACACTTATGATTTACCTCTCAAACTGTTATCAGCTGAATGATATAAACCCTGCGCTCTTTTGTTTCACCTCGTCCACAGGCATTTTTAATATAACCAAACAAGCAGCAATACAAACTGAGAACACTGCTTAGTCAGCTGACTCCTCCCTAATCGCCTCCTGCTTTAGTGCAGGAAATCGCTGCCACTACCAGTAAGGATATGGAACTATGTATTTCCTTTTCTGTGGCTCACTCAGCAATAGCGTAAACATTTTTGTGACCCGTCACGGTCATTATTTCCTGTGCTTCAAGCCCTACGTGGTGAGAATATACACCGCAATAGATCTTATTGAATGGTTGGTATATCTGTTTCATTGTCCTGCCACTTTCCTTAGCTTTGACATGATTAAATCAAGTTAATCTATACCTATTGGTTCCAGTGAGTACCAGCAGGATCATCTATAGTAGGTGATGTTGTGCAAGATGCAGAGATAATATTAATACAAAACAGGTGAGTTTCTAGGCATTCGCTATATGTATTTTTGTAGTGAAAGTACAGAACAGCATCTTTGCCTTAGAGTATTATAAAGTATATTTTGCAGCTCATAAAAAATACATAACCTTTATATTGCATGCAGAAATGATGTTTGTGATATTCTATAAATTACAGTAATGCACATTGTATTGGCGTTTAATTAAATATATGTAGGTTTGTTTATTTATCTTAGTAGCAACCAAATTGTCTTCAATTTATTGGAAGTCTGTACGTTTTGTATGTCCAACACACACATTCAGGAAGTACAGTTATTATAAAATGAACATTAACCTAATTAGTCAGTAACTCTTTGTATTGATCCCTGAAACTGTCATGTTTATTATTTGTATAGATTTGAGATTTTAAAGGTACCCTGATAAGTGTGTATTTGACAACATGGTCAGAAGAAATGACTTGTCAATGCAGGCCTGCTTGCAGTCCTCAAGAAAAGTAGAAAAGAAGGCTTACAGAGGCAAGCAGTTTAACTATCCCATGTGCAGCATGATCCAAGGCTCAACAACATTGACATCCCCATGCATCTGCTGATATAAATCATGGGTTGCTCATCCAATTGGAACACAGCAATGCATTCTGCCCCACTAAAACAGAAACACCTGTGTAAAATATCTGGACTAGAAGGGGATCACCGTATCCTCCAAAGACTTGTTCTATTTCTCTTCCATTGCAGACAAGATTCTGCATATTTTGTCTTAGCAATATCATTCATCAAATAGTTGAAATTGGACCGGAAGAGGTATATATCAAAAACTAAATCCAATGTACTATTTCAGAAAATGATTTTAAAACAGACTATGCTATTGTTTTCTTAGGAAATTCTTGCTGTTACATATTAAATGCATTGTGTCGTTTCATTCTGAATTAGCTTTCCCTCTTTCTTGTCCACTCCATTAGATTTTTTTTTAGGTCAAATATGAACGGAATGATTTGGCCAAATCTAGGTAAAGCCAAAACAGAGGATTATACATTGGAATGAAATGTCGTTGTCAGACATTACAAATGCTGTAAAGAGTTGAGGTAAAATAGTGATAGTTGTCAGCATATTTAAATATTTCTGGACTTTTTTTATTATTTATTATTTATTTATTTATTTACTATCGCTGGTGATATTAACACTATTTGACCAACGTCCCCTATGTTTATTAAGTAATGACGGATTTTCCAGTGTCCCCCCCCCCCCCCCCCCCCCCCCCCATCCCCCCAGTCTTCGTTCAAAACTTAAAACTTGATCATGTTACGGTTATCGTAGTAGTGTGACCTGCAAGTATATATCTCACGCCATTAAAATGATGCGCTGGCATATAGCTTCCGGCCCCCTTAAGCAGCGTGTGAACATTTTGAATGCATTCATTTTTTTATGAAACTAATAAGGTAAACAATTCTGATTAAGCACCTGTTGTCAAGCAGTATATATGCTGAACATTAGCTGGTATTAAAAATCTTGACATTGAATATAATTGAAGAGGTTAGCTCTGGCGTGTTCATAAGTATTACCTGTCATTTGAAATATGACAGTACTGGAACTGTGAGACCTTGGGGACGGTTGTGTGTTGGCACTGCCATCTGACTGCCTTGGAAATTGCAAGACAGCCTTCTTGCTGGCTTTGACCCTGAGATAATTAACACTGCCATAGAGGCTTCTGTCTTTTCTACTTGCCTTGTGTGTTGTTTAATAAGACGCTTGCTGCTGCGCCTTTGTCTGACTTAATGAAACGCCTTTGGGAAAAACGGTCCTTCAACATTTGGCTTTCTAACATTTCTTCATGTATTGTCTGAAATACTTGAAAAGCAGAAGTAAATGAATATAACATTTTAATTATCAAGCACATATTTTCAGTTTTCAGTGGCTCTTTGGCCATCCGCCACTGACTTCTGTTTTAAACCCCCACCCCTCCCTCCATACAGCTTCACAGATCATTTAGATTTGCACTAAATTAATATGAACTTTGAAATATTTGAAGGTTAACGAATTAGTGAATGCTTTGCAAAACATGACATTCGTATTCATTTTGTGTCCTTGTACTGGTGCATGTGATTACAATTACATACGGTTCTCTCTGAATTTAATGATCTTTTTTAATTCCTATTGACCAGAATAGACAGTTTATCTGTCCACTAAAGATCTAAAATCTTTAATTTGGAAAATATGTATTATTGTTATTATTATTATTATTATTATTATTATTATTATTATTATTATTAGTAATAGTAGTAGTAGTAGTAGTAGTAATGGTAGTATTGTTATACTTCTGGAAAAAATAGAAGAATATGCATACAGTATAACATGTAATAATCTTTTTGCACCAAATATTAATATTCTCAAATATGTCATTGGTATTTTATATAATCTGAAGCCATCAGTGCTGTACATGTACAGTCCCACTTTTTTCTGACAAAGAGCGATTGTTATAGGAGTTCCTACAGGTTCTTAGTGTGAATAGGGTTAGATACTGCTCACGGGGGGTTAATATATTAAGGCAGGACATTTCAGTTCAGATCCCACACTAACTTGTAAGATGTTTATAGTGCACTTCATGTACTATTGTTGTCATGGTTTTAACAAGAACACTGGATTGGAAATCAGCCAGTACATACCAATAATAATTGAGTAGTACCTGGTGTAATACTGGGCAGCTATTTTGGTTTAACAGATAATAAATATTGACAAATAAACATGCCATTCATAATTTGGATTTAGTAGTTCTTTGTTCTAGTCCTAGTGAGTGTGCATTCAATAAGATACTTGGTAATTGAATTCAGCATGCTATTTATCCTTTTTTTTAATCCTTAATGTATAATTAGCCATTTGAACTCTTCCACCTTTTCCATCTGTGCTGAGCTGAGAGTAGCTCACAGGCAGGAGAAATGCAAGCAAAAATAAAATACGTTCTGCAGCCAAATAAAGGTCTCCCAAAACTAATTTCCTGCCTATCCCTTTCAGCTTGTAAATCATTTGTTTACAATTAGGATCACCTTCGCATAGGATTCAGGACAACCTTATCTGTCCACCAATTACTTCTGTCTTTCGTAAATCTTTTTTGAATGATACAGAGAACATTATCGAAATGTCGTCATGAAATGTGTGCTTAGTGAGTAGTAAATCTGGGTTTTTGTCAGAAATTAATGAGATAGATTGCACAGAATGAGATCGATTGATGCCATTTGCTTAACAGAGACCTGTGTGCATCCAATGCTCTCAGTCACACAACAGTTACACTCGCCTGTATTTTTCATCTTCCGTGCTCCAGGGCTTGGGGGAGTTTTTTTTTTTTTTTTTTAACATGTCATGGTTAGTTCTGCATGAATGAAAACTGCTATGAGGCCTTTTATTTTGCTTATCTACTTTTATCTATATATATATATATATATATATATATATATATATATATATATATATATATATATATATATATATATTCACAATTTTATTACATGCATCTCATTGTTATGGCATAGCTACTGCACACAATATTTTCAGTATTTGTTTAAGGTCATAAATTCATGCTCACATGTCAACCTACTGTCTTAAGCCTTTATATTTAGTTACCATATCTGCTGTTAGTCTCTGCCTGTCTCTGTGCCAATGATGTTCTGCTCTACTGGGCACACAGATCACGCTGTCCACACCATACTAAGAACATGTTTTTCCTTCGCCCTAAAAATAGACAAATAAATAATATAATATGGGATTCATTTCACGGATTATATTTTGGATGTTTAGCTCTTCATGTCTAACATTTCATCCAGAACTACTTTTTTTCTCTACTTCACAGTTCACATAAGCTGCAGAATTATGGTTGTTCTTATCTGTCCATAGAATGCAACAAAACTGTACAGACTGTCATACTTTGAAGTGGCTCCCTGCTGAAAAATGAATTATTGCTCCTTTTCTTCAAAATATTGTTCTCTGAAAGCTTTACTTTTGATTGTCACTTTCACCTTTCTTTTGTCTTCATCCTGATGATCTAGTGTTGCGTTTGAACATCTTTGAAATGACCCTTTTATTATTATTATTATTATTATTATTATTATTATTATTATTATTATTATTATTATTATGTATCCCCAGACTTACACTGGTCAGAACTTCTGAAATGGTTGTTGGATGTTTGAATATTTTGTTGTTGGTTTTTTTTGTCATCATTAAGCATAAGTCTTTTTTTTTGTATCTGCAAATATTGAAAACATTCTGGCAAATAAATAAAATATAGGCAAAATTCTAAACGAGTATCCTACTTACAGTAGATAGTAGTAGATACAGTAGATCATGTTAAATTCTAGAAAAGGGTCAAGAGCATCATACCTTTAAATATATCTCAGACAATGTAGTAATTTTTAATTGTTTTTACTTTTCAATGTGGTTACTTGTGATATGCTAATAATCTGAAGGGATGCCCTGGAATATTGTCCTCTTTTTCTAGTGTACCGGTAGTTGATAATTCCCCATCCTATTTCACTGCTCTGTACTGAAAGAATGTGCAGTGGAGTGATGTCATAAGCCTCATTACAATAAAAAAAAAATATTATTTGTTTTACTATAGTCAGGGATTCATCTAACTTTTAACATTTGATTGGCATGTAGTACCAGCAGAAATGGTTTGGTACGCACAAAAATTAGGGGTCATCATTCAAATCGCTGTCTAGCCCCACATCCTCCTACCGCAGTTCAAACAATTGGGATGGCACTGTCAGAGACCACAACGATAGGTCCGGATTGCTAATTATTACAACTTGTAACAAATCATCATGCATTCTCTATTTATTTCAATATCCTACCACCATATTGCCGCCCTGAGGATTCAAAAGCAAAAAAACAAACACTTTGTCACTTTATTGTTATCTTGACAGCAAATGGTGTTTATGTAAGGCTATAACAGAGGATGAAGAATATCTTATTTTAAGTCAAATGGTTAAGTAAGTGTATTTTTCAAGCTCACATTTAAATGTAACAGCTTTCAAACATCGACACCCCCCTCACTCAGTTTCGGTAGCGAAGCGTTAGTGACGAGCTTCCTTAATGCCACTCCCCGTAACTGCATCCCTCTTCTCTGAATGGATGGTTTAATAGAACCCCTGCTATCATTGGTTGTTTCAAATGATTCATCTTATAAACTGGAGTGGTTCGATTTGTCACTCTCAGCAGCCAATGATAGCTCTAGTAGTAGCTATTAGTTGAACTGGAACCCTTTGGGAGATCGTTGACAGAGCCTGGAGACCCTGAGTCTCCGGGAAAAATCCAGAGGTTAGGCAGGTATGGCTCATCTTGCAAACGAGAGCACCCTCGCTGCCTTTTATGAAAAATGCTTTCTTGTTAAATGTACTGACGTATGATATGCCTTTGGGTCTTAAAGAACAATATTGAATTAAACATTTATCTTTATTGGTTCAAATGCGTACCTGCATAACAGTTATGTGAACCCCAGACTATAGTCCCTCACAAACTAACTTGTGTTTAAAATACAATTAAATATGTATGAACAGTATGTTCTTATTGATATAAGCATCTGTGGTATAAACAAGATATGTCGTGAACAACCATACATTACAGTATGTATGTCATGAGTGGTAAGCGGAGGAACGATAACAAGCTCACCTGAAGGCTCGTTTTATCATCGGCGCGTCTGTCCGTTCATAAATACCGTAAGTCATGGTTTTTCATGGCATGTCCTCTATGTATCTTCTGACCAGTGTACACAGTCGTTATTCATTTTTTGTTGGCTCATTGTTCTTTGTGCTTTATCATTACATGGGTATGCAAATCACACAAGAGCTGCTTGTTTTCTCTGCTAAAACATGCTCAATACACCAGGGAGCAACTTTAAAATGCTAGTTTCCCCTGCCTGCAGCACTTTCCTAGGTGCTGAAGAAAGATTATCAGAACAAAAATAGTGGCTATTTGTCATACCATGCTAACACTGCTTTCTTGGAACTGGATGTTTTGCTGACCAAAGACTAATATTAAAACGTGCTTTATGAATTGGGAAATACTCTCTTTTCCATCTGTGTTTCGTATGTGAGACCTTTGCATTGTTGTTGTGGTCTCAACAGAAACAATCCTTTGTTTTTTCTCTTCCTGTAACAAGGCACACTGTACAGCTCCCTATCTCTACTGGGTGCTTCATGATACATCGTTAACAGATTAACTTTGCCCATTGCATACAAAACTTCCCAGTATTGTTAGCATATATGTCATTGTTAAGTCCAGTAAACCCAACCTGGGGCAAAACACAAGTTAATGTAGAGTTAAACAGTGTGGTATTTATATTTATATCTGTCCGTGTTTAGATTATTAAAACATATTGCAATTTCCATTCCAAACTTCATATTTACTTCATATTGTCTCATAACAAACTACATTAATTCATTATTGTATTTCTAGAGTAGTAGATCTTGTTGCAGATTGCATTTTGCTTGATATGGAGTTTGTTTCATGTATTTATTTATAGTGTGCAAAACCAGTATTACATGCTTTTAAACCCATTAATACATCTTAAGCATGTCAGAAATCCCCTCTTTTCATGTAGCTGTGAACACAAGTTAAAAAAGGGTTTTCTAAACAGCAGACATCTTTTTAAGGCAGAGACACATTTCTCTAAAAGTAAAATCTGCTAATTACATATTTCTGGTTTTACATTAAAGGGATTTTAATGTTCTCTAAAGTTAAATGCTTCTTTGTCTTAGTATGTATAAGTTGTTAAACATACATTCTGTTTAGTGGTACCATTTGTTTTTTGTGTTGCTATAATTACAGATATATAAGGAAATATGTATATATGGATGAATGCCAATTGCAAAATAATGTAGACTCATTTTAGAATTAAAACACTAGGGATCTCTCTACATGCTTTGAATATTAGCTAAACAAAAGCACTTTTTCGGGATTTCAGTGTAGGATATAGAAGGGCAGTTGAATTCTCTGGTTTGTAATGCTGTGACAACATGCCTAAGTGCTTGCCTGTGTTGGTTATGAAATTTAAAAGGTCACTCCTTACTCCTCACTCCCTTTCGTAATCCACGTGATACCCAGGTTATCAGCAGGCTAGTTCACAATGGCTTTTACCTCGCAAAGTGTGGCTTGCTGTGCGATGTGCTACATTCTTCCTGTGTTGTAAATCATTATTTTGATTGAACTGCATGATGCAGTGCACAGTGCAGTTCTTCAGCGGAGGCAGTACTGAAATGTGTGTTCGCATACATATAGTTACAAACAGTGTCACTACAGTATATTATACATTTACCAACCAGGGTGCCACTTGATTTCCAACGAGATTTACTGGCTCGTGTTTAAATTTATGTGCATGGCAATAGCCTGTAATGAAGGACAGCGGAACCCTACAGATGAAGGGGGAATCAAGCTGATATTTGTGTATCGCATATTGTATGACTCTTTCAGTCCTGAAAAAAAAGTAATACAAGTTGAAATGTCTTCCCTCCTGCCCTGGAAACACTTCTGTTGTAATCTACCCCTTGTCTAATACAAATTGTACACTTACAGTATATGATCTATATGTAATGTGTAATACACCACACATGTATCTGCGTTGCAATCCATTATTTTGTCACTGTATTTTTGCAGACAGAAATACACCAAAGGGACTAGTGGCACTTTTAGATGATTGTATTTCATAACCTTGGTACACAAAGTGCCCAATATTAAGTATCAAAACAGTGGTTATATTTAGATTTGCTGCTGTTTTTAGAGCAATTCAGTTCAAGACCCTTCTTTGTGTGTGTGTGTGTGTTTTTTTTAATACCATATTTGAATGAACCTTTTTAAACCATTTCACAAAATAAAAATTCACAACCATCTTTTTATAACCATAACAAAGTTAGAATGTAAAAAATAAAAAAATCTATTGCAAAAAAAGAAGAAAAAAAGGTTCATGAATGAGATCCTTTAAACATGTAAATCAGTTGTCATGCATTGCCGAGTGGATTCAGGAAACACCCTTGTTTTTAAACTAAAGAAGGAATGTGATTCTTCTATTATAACATTCATATCTGATCATGGCCTCAGTTGTTGTGTAACATATTTCACTAATACATCTTATAAAAAAATGCTTTTGCCTTCTCCAGTCATTGAATTTTCATCCTTTTTTTCAGACGTTATTTATTTGAATTTACCATTGCTATATTTGCACATTTGCAAGTGCTCACCATGTTCACATGAAACAGCAGGTGAAAATGAGATCGAGTGACTTGAGAAATTTACAGTAACAGGCTAAGGAGCCATGTGATTTAACTGTGCTTGCAGGACCAAGGTGTATGTGTTGTCTCATATACAGTAAAAGGGTAGAGTTAGCAATTATCTTTAAACAGTAAGATTTGTTACACAGCTGTGAACCTATTACCATCAGAAAAATGTGCAAAGGATCATCGGTGGTCACTTGTTTGAAACATACTTTGATGCAAAGCTTGGATAAAAAAATCTTGTCATTAATTTTTAATCTCTTTCACCCTACCCACTGCCTGAATAAAGAGCAATCGTCACATTTTGATAAACATGACAGCGAATAAAGAGAATGTCACTCACGTGGTTTCAATGTGTGTTAATCTCACATTATTTAGGTACTGTGAGTGTTATATTCAGAAGGCACGTTTACTTTCTTTGTGGAACGCTTTAGAACTGAAATGTAGATTTGATTGCTGCCAAGGGTGACTCTGATACTGTGGATGATGTGCAGTAAATGTATAATGCACTCTTTTGTATGTCAGTAAGCTTTGTGTTGACTGTGGCGCTGGTATTTCCACAATATTGCAAGTTTCTATAAACACAAGTATGTTGCAGAAGGTTAAAAAAAATAATAAAAAGTGCATTGAGAATCATGCTGTATCTGTTCATTAATGGAATATTATGAAATAGTAGGCAGAGGTGCTGCTCTCTGATTGGTCAATCATGTGTTCCACCCATTGAACAATTTACCATCATCATCACAGCTGCAGCTTCATCATAAAATACGAATCTGCTACCAGGTAAACAAAAACCAACAGGAGATGCACCCCTCCCATTACAGCTTGTCCGACACCTGAGGAGTTTACAATAAAAACAGATGAGTGAGAGAAAAGATATGCAACACTAGCATTTTTTAAAGGTCTCTGTCCTGTGTTTTTCACCACAAGAATACAAATAGAAAATGTTGAAAACCTGATTTTTATTAACATATTCTTTACCTCTGTCACAGAGGTGGCTGTAGTGGGTGACGTCAGAACAGAAACCAGGAAATAAACAGCAGAGATGGAGTTTGGTGAAGCTGAGCGAATGTTCTCGCTCAGCATTTAATAGTGCGCAGACAGACAGAAAATTAAAGGTTGTAAGACAAACAAAACACAGGACACGGCACATTCGACAAACAAAGCGACAAACAAAACGGAGTATAGAGACAAACATGGTGAGCTGATATTTTAACTACTATTATTATTATTATTACTCCGTCTCCAATCCTGTTCTCCACTCACCGAACACACAACCCTGAGTGAGTGAAAACGTGCTGCTTTTATGCATCTGTACAGAGACTCGATTGCTAATCAATCATTCAGTTGGAGTCTCGGTACAACTGCACGTGAATTAATAAAAGTGCAATTCCCCGTGCTCACATATTATTATTTTTTACTTGCACGTGAAGTGCTTTGCAGTCCTTGTGCCTAAATACAAATATACATTTTAAACATCCATGTTACACAGACCCATTTATATCCCGTGTACCAATGACTATACACCAACATTAACACACAAATACAACACAAAATACACACAGGGGCGGGCACTTTGCCACAACCTCCCACAACATCAGCTGCATACCTCTCCTTTGTGGTACTCACTGCAGTGGAGCCAATAGGTAAACATTACCTTGGTTTAATGATGTTGAGGCCTACTACATAGTGTCTCATAATGGTCCCACCCTTTGCAAAACTCTAACAAAATCACTTTTTCAGGAGGAAGAAATGACCTATGCACGATCCCTGGTTTGTATACAGGCATTCTTACAGAAATTGCTCCCAGAGAGCCCCAATGATGAATAATGAGTAGGGACTCTGTTTTTCAGTTTTTATTAATTACTTTTTTCGGTGCATGTTTTTGAGCTATTTTTGTGTTTTATATAAATTGTTTTTTTCACGGGGCTTTTTCTTTTTATATACTGTATGAAATTATTGTTTTCGATTACTTTCCAAAATCCTTGGGCATTTTTTTCTGTCAAAATATGTATAGTAGTAACTTGACAGTACTTGCACACTTAAGTTGTACCTTCTTTCCTTTGCTGTCTTCCACAATGAAATTCTTATGGTCACGGGTACATTCTTCTGGGGTTTTTGTGTGCAGGCATTTAAAAAAAAAAAAATTTAAATCCTCCATATCTTAACTGTAATACAGCTTTAGATCCTGTGAACAAGCCTCAGTTCCTAATTGTAAATCTCGCAAGTGGAGTTTCCAATAAAAATGTGGGAATGTGCTTCCTCTCAGAGCAAGTCAGTGAAGTCAGGAAGGAGGGAAATTTCCCAGCTGTACTGGTCTTTTTTGTATAGTAATTAGGTTATTTTTTTAATGGGAAAGGGATGGTCAATGTGAATTGAGTAACCATTTCCACTGCTTTTTCAATGTTTTCTGGTATTTATTGGCAATACACCATTTTTATTTATTTTTTGTATCTTGGGGTGTTTTATCGGTTTTTATCGGTTAAAACCGAAAATCAGAAGCTCTAATAATGATCAGGTTGAGTTTTATAAACAATGCAAATACGGTATCCATGAGTGCAGATGACTTAAAATAGCATGCTGTGACTTAATAAACAGATATGGTGTACATGATATATTAAGTATATGGTATCCTTCTCAGTCACTAAAACTTAAACAAAGTCTCTAACATCACTTTGACTG